>NW_027526691.1:0-139712 GCF_052857255.1 Amblyomma americanum | reverse complement strand
TTGTATTCCGGCTCAAAACAACGGGTTTACTTCGTTTTTGATTGAAACTAGCACGATTAACGAGCATCGATTTTACAAGTCGTCGAAGAGTAGACGAGAGATAGGTGTAAACTTTTTCTCTCAGAACTGCGTGAAAACTTGTATTCCGGCTCAAAACAACGGGTTACTTCGTTTTTGATTGAAACTAGCACGATTAACGAGCATCGATTTTACAAGTCTTCGAAGAGTAGACGAGAGATAGGTGTAAACTTTTTCTCTCAGAACTGCGTGAAAACTTGTATTCCGGCTCAAAACAACGGGTTACTTCGTTTTTGATTGAAACTAGCACGATTAACGAGCATCGATTTTACAAGTCTTCGAAGAGTAGACGAGAGAAAGGTGTAAACTTTTTCTCTCAGAACTGCGTGAAAACTTGTATTCCGGCTCAAAACAACGGGTTACTTCGTTTTTGATTGAAACTAGCACGATTAACGAGCATCGATTTTACAAGTCTTCGAAGAGTAGACGAGAAAAAGGTGTAAACTTTTTCTCTCAGAACTGCGTGAAAACTTGTATTCCGGCTCAAAACAACGGGTTACTTCGTTTTTGATTGAAACTAGCACGATTAACGAGCATCGATTTTACAAGTCTTCGAAGAGTAGACGAGAAAAAGGTGTAAACTTTTTCTCTCAGAACTGCGTGAAAACTTGTATTCCGGCTCAAAACAACGGGTTACTTCGTTTTTGATTGAAACTAGCACGATTAACGAGCATCGATTTTACAAGTCTTCGAAGAGTAGACGAGAAAAGGTGTAAACTTTTTCTCTCAGAACTGCGTGAAAACTTGTATTCCGGCTCAAAACAACGGGTTACTTCGTTTTTGATTGAAACTAGCACGATTAACGAGCATCGATTTTACAAGTCTTCGAAGAGTAGACGAGAAAAGGTGTAAACTTTTTCTCTCAGAACTGCGTGAAAACTTGTATTCCGGCTCAAAACAACGGGTTACTTCGTTTTTGATTGAAACTAGCACGATTAACGAGCATCGATTTTACAAGTCTTCGAAGAGTAGACGAGAGATAGGTGTAAACTTTTTCTCTCAGAACTGCGTGAAAACTTGTATTCCGGCTCAAAACAACGGGTTACTTCGTTTTTGATTGAAACTAGCACGATTAACGAGCATCGATTTTACAAGTCTTCGAAGAGTAGACGAGAGATAGGTGTAAACTTTTTCTCTCAGAACTGCGTGAAAACTTGTATTCCGGCTCAAAACAACGGGTTACTTCGTTTTTGATTGAAACTAGCACGATTAACGAGCATCGATTTTACAAGTCTTCGAAGAGTAGACGAGAGATAGGTGTAAACTTTTTCTCTCAGAACTGCGTGAAAACTTGTATTCCGGCTCAAAACAACGGGTTACTTCGTTTTTGATTGAAACTAGCACGATTAACGAGCATCGATTTTACAAGTCTTCGAAGAGTAGACGAGAGAAAGGTGTAAACTTTTTCTCTCAGAACTGCGTGAAAACTTGTATTCCGGCTCAAAACAACGGGTTACTTCGTTTTTGATTGAAACTAGCACGATTAACGAGCATCGATTTTACAAGTCTTCGAAGAGTAGACGAGAAAAAGGTGTAAACTTTTTCTCTCAGAACTGCGTGAAAACTTGTATTCCGGCTCAAAACAACGGGTTACTTCGTTTTTGATTGAAACTAGCACGATTAACGAGCATCGATTTTACAAGTCTTCGAAGAGTAGACGAGAAAAAGGTGTAAACTTTTTCTCTCAGAACTGCGTGAAAACTTGTATTCCGGCTCAAAACAACGGGTTACTTCGTTTTTGATTGAAACTAGCACGATTAACGAGCATCGATTTTACAAGTCTTCGAAGAGTAGACGAGAAAAAGGTGTAAACTTTTTCTCTCAGAACTGCGTGAAAACTTGTATTCCGGCTCAAAACAACGGGTTACTTCGTTTTTGATTGAAACTAGCACGATTAACGAGCATCGATTTTACAAGTCTTCGAAGAGTAGACGAGAAAAAGGTGTAAACTTTTTCTCTCAGAACTGCGTGAAAACTTGTATTCCGGCTCAAAACAACGGGTTACTTCGTTTTTGATTGAAACTAGCACGATTAACGAGCATCGATTTTACAAGTCGTCGAAGAGTAGACGAGAGATAGGTGTAAACTTTTTCTCTCAGAACTGCGTGAAAACTTGTATTCCGGCTCAAAACAACGGGTTACTTCGTTTTTGATTGAAACTAGCACGATTAACGAGCATCGATTTTACAAGTCTTCGAAGAGTAGACGAGAGATAGGTGTAAACTTTTTCTCTCAGAACTGCGTGAAAACTTGTATTCCGGCTCAAAACAACGGGTTACTTCGTTTTTGATTGAAACTAGCACGATTAACGAGCATCGATTTTACAAGTCTTCGAAGAGTAGACGAGAGATAGGTGTAACTTTTTCTCTCAGAACTGCGTGAAAACTTGTATTCCGGCTCAAAACAACGGGTTACTTCGTTTTTGATTGAAACTAGCACGATTAACGAGCATCGATTTTACAAGTCTTCGAAGAGTAGACGAGAGATAGGTGTAAACTTTTTCTCTCAGAACTGCGTGAAAACTTGTATTCCGGCTCAAAACAACGGGTTACTTCGTTTTTGATTGAAACTAGCACGATTAACGAGCATCGATTTTACAAGTCTTCGAAGAGTAGACGAGAGATAGGTGTAAACTTTTTCTCTCAGAACTGCGTGAAAACTTGTATTCCGGCTCAAAACAACGGGTTACTTCGTTTTTGATTGAAACTAGCACGATTAACGAGCATCGATTTTACAAGTCTTCGAAGAGTAGACGAGAGATAGGTGTAAACTTTTTCTCTCAGAACTGCGTGAAAACTTGTATTCCGGCTCAAAACAACGGGTTACTTCGTTTTTGATTGAAACTAGCACGATTAACGAGCATCGATTTTACAAGTCTTCGAAGAGTAGACGAGAGATAGGTGTAAACTTTTTCTCTCAGAACTGCGTGAAAACTTGTATTCCGGCTCAAAACAACGGGTTACTTCGTTTTTGATTGAAACTAGCACGATTAACGAGCATCCATTTTACAAGTCTTCGAAGAGTAGACGAGAGATAGGTGTAAACTTTTTCTCTCAGAACTGCGTGAAAACTTGTATTCCGGCTCAAAACAACGGGTTACTTCGTTTTTGATTGAAACTAGCACGATTAACGAGCATCGATTTTACAAGTCTTCGAAGAGTAGACGAGAGATAGGTGTAAACTTTTTCTCTCAGAACTGCGTGAAAACTTGTATTCCGGCTCAAAACAACGGGTTACTTCGTTTTGATTGAAACTAGCACGATTAACGAGCATCGATTTTACAAGTCGTCGAAGAGTAGACGAGAGAAAGGTGTAAACTTTTTCTCTCAGAACTGCGTGAAAACTTGTATTCCGGCTCAAAACAACGGGTTACTTCGTTTTTGATTGAAACTAGCACGATTAACGAGCATCGATTTTACAAGTCTTCGAAGAGTAGACGAGAGATAGGTGTAAACTTTTTCTCTCAGAACTGCGTGAAAACTTGTATTCCGGCTCAAAACAACGGGTTACTTCGTTTTTGATTGAAACTAGCACGATTAACGAGCATCGATTTTACAAGTCTTCGAAGAGTAGACGAGAGATAGGTGTAAACTTTTTCTCTCAGAACTGCGTGAAAACTTGTATTCCGGCTCAAAACAACGGGTTACTTCGTTTTTGATTGAAACTAGCACGATTAACGAGCATCGATTTTACAAGTCTTCGAAGAGTAGACGAGAGATAGGTGTAAACTTTTTCTCTCAGAACTGCGTGAAAACTTGTATTCCGGCTCAAAACAACGGGTTACTTCGTTTTTGATTGAAACTAGCACGATTAACGAGCATCGATTTTACAAGTCTTCGAAGAGTAGACGAGAGATAGGTGTAAACTTTTTCTCTCAGAACTGCGTGAAAACTTGTATTCCGGCTCAAAACAACGGGTTACTTCGTTTTTGATTGAAACTAGCACGATTAACGAGCATCGATTTTACAAGTCTTCGAAGAGTAGACGAGAGATAGGTGTAAACTTTTTCTCTCAGAACTGCGTGAAAACTTGTATTCCGGCTCAAAACAACGGGTTACTTCGTTTTTGATTGAAACTAGCACGATTAACGAGCATCGATTTTACAAGTCTTCGAAGAGTAGACGAGAGATAGGTGTAAACTTTTTCTCTCAGAACTGCGTGAAAACTTGTATTCCGGCTCAAAACAACGGGTTACTTCGTTTTTGATTGAAACTAGCACGATTAACGAGCATCGATTTTACAAGTCTTCGAAGAGTAGACGAGAGATAGGTGTAAACTTTTTCTCTCAGAACTGCGTGAAAACTTGTATTCCGGCTCAAAACAACGGGTTACTTCGTTTTTGATTGAAACTAGCACGATTAACGAGCATCGATTTTACAAGTCTTCGAAGAGTAGACGAGAGATAGGTGTAAACTTTTTCTCTCAGAACTGCGTGAAAACTTGTATTCCGGCTCAAAACAACGGGTTACTTCGTTTTTGATTGAAACTAGCACGATTAACGAGCATCGATTTTACAAGTCGTCGAAGAGTAGACGAGAGATAGGTGTAAACTTTTTCTCTCAGAACTGCGTGAAAACTTGTATTCCGGCTCAAAACAACGGGTTACTTCGTTTTTGATTGAAACTAGCACGATTAACGAGCATCGATTTTACAAGTCTTCGAAGAGTAGACGAGAGATAGGTGTAAACTTTTTCTCTCAGAACTGCGTGAAAACTTGTATTCCGGCTCAAAACAACGGGTTACTTCGTTTTTGATTGAAACTAGCACGATTAACGAGCATCGATTTTACAAGTCTTCGAAGAGTAGACGAGAGATAGGTGTAAACTTTTTCTCTCAGAACTGCGTGAAAACTTGTATTCCGGCTCAAAACAACGGGTTACTTCGTTTTTGATTGAAACTAGCACGATTAACGAGCATCGATTTTACAAGTCGTCGAAGAGTAGACGAGAGATAGGTGTAAACTTTTTCTCTCAGAACTGCGTGAAAACTTGTATTCCGGCTCAAAACAACGGGTTACTTCGTTTTTGATTGAAACTAGCACGATTAACGAGCATCGATTTTACAAGTCTTCGAAGAGTAGACGAGAGATAGGTGTAAACTTTTTCTCTCAGAACTGCGTGAAAACTTGTATTCCGGCTCAAAACAACGGGTTACTTCGTTTTTGATTGAAACTAGCACGATTAACGAGCATCGATTTTACAAGTCTTCGAAGAGTAGACGAGAGATAGGTGTAAACTTTTTCTCTCAGAACTGCGTGAAAACTTGTATTCCGGCTCAAAACAACGGGTTACTTCGTTTTTGATTGAAACTAGCACGATTAACGAGCATCGATTTTACAAGTCTTCGAAGAGTAGACGAGAGATAGGTGTAAACTTTTTCTCTCAGAACTGCGTGAAAACTTGTATTCCGGCTCAAAACAACGGGTTACTTCGTTTTTGATTGAAACTAGCACGATTAACGAGCATCGATTTTACAAGTCTTCGAAGAGTAGACGAGAGATAGGTGTAAACTTTTTCTCTCAGAACTGCGTGAAAACTTGTATTCCGGCTCAAAACAACGGGTTACTTCGTTTTTGATTGAAACTAGCACGATTAACGAGCATCGATTTTACAAGTCGTCGAAGAGTAGACGAGAGATAGGTGTAAACTTTTTCTCTCAGAACTGCGTGAAAACTTGTATTCCGGCTCAAAACAACGGGTTACTTCGTTTTTGATTGAAACTAGCACGATTAACGAGCATCGATTTTACAAGTCTTCGAAGAGTAGACGAGAGATAGGTGTAAACTTTTTCTCTCAGAACTGCGTGAAAACTTGTATTCCGGCTCAAAACAACGGGTTACTTCGTTTTTGATTGAAACTAGCACGATTAACGAGCATCGATTTTACAAGTCGTCGAAGAGTAGACGAGAGATAGGTGTAAACTTTTTCTCTCAGAACTGCGTGAAAACTTGTATTCCGGCTCAAAACAACGGGTTACTTCGTTTTTGATTGAAACTAGCACGATTAACGAGCATCGATTTTACAAGTCGTCGAAGAGTAGACGAGAGATAGGTGTAAACTTTTTCTCTCAGAACTGCGTGAAAACTTGTATTCCGGCTCAAAACAACGGGTTACTTCGTTTTTGATTGAAACTAGCACGATTAACGAGCATCGATTTTACAAGTCTTCGAAGAGTAGACGAGAGATAGGTGTAAACTTTTTCTCTCAGAACTGCGTGAAAACTTGTATTCCGGCTCAAAACAACGGGTTACTTCGTTTTTGATTGAAACTAGCACGATTAACGAGCATCGATTTTACAAGTCGTCGAAGAGTAGACGAGAGATAGGTGTAAACTTTTTCTCTCAGAACTGCGTGAAAACTTGTATTCCGGCTCAAAACAACGGGTTACTTCGTTTTTGATTGAAACTAGCACGATTAACGAGCATCGATTTTACAAGTCTTCGAAGAGTAGACGAGAGATAGGTGTAAACTTTTTCTCTCAGAACTGCGTGAAAACTTGTATTCCGGCTCAAAACAACGGGTTACTTCGTTTTTGATTGAAACTAGCACGATTAACGAGCATCGATTTTACAAGTCTTCGAAGAGTAGACGAGAGATAGGTGTAAACTTTTTCTCTCAGAACTGCGTGAAAACTTGTATTCCGGCTCAAAACAACGGGTTACTTCGTTTTTGATTGAAACTAGCACGATTAACGAGCATCGATTTTACAAGTCGTCGAAGAGTAGACGAGAGATAGGTGTAAACTTTTTCTCTCAGAACTGCGTGAAAACTTGTATTCCGGCTCAAAACAACGGGTTACTTCGTTTTTGATTGAAACTAGCACGATTAACGAGCATCGATTTTACAAGTCTTCGAAGAGTAGACGAGAGATAGGTGTAAACTTTTTCTCTCAGAACTGCGTGAAAACTTGTATTCCGGCTCAAAACAACGGGTTACTTCGTTTTTGATTGAAACTAGCACGATTAACGAGCATCGATTTTACAAGTCGTCGAAGAGTAGACGAGAGATAGGTGTAAACTTTTTCTCTCAGAACTGCGTGAAAACTTGTATTCCGGCTCAAAACAACGGGTTACTTCGTTTTTGATTGAAACTAGCACGATTAACGAGCATCGATTTACAAGTCGTCGAAGAGTAGACGAGAGATAGGTGTAAACTTTTTCTCTCAGAACTGCGTGAAAACTTGTATTCCGGCTCAAAACAACGGGTTACTTCGTTTTTGATTGAAACTAGCACGATTAACGAGCATCGATTTTACAAGTCGTCGAAGAGTAGACGAGAGATAGGTGTAAACTTTTTCTCTCAGAACTGCGTGAAAACTTGTATTCCGGCTCAAAACAACGGGTTACTTCGTTTTTGATTGAAACTAGCACGATTAACGAGCATCGATTTTACAAGTCGTCGAAGAGTAGACGAGAGATAGGTGTAAACTTTTTCTCTCAGAACTGCGTGAAAACTTGTATTCCGGCTCAAAACAACGGGTTACTTCGTTTTTGATTGAAACTAGCACGATTAACGAGCATCGATTTTACAAGTCTTCGAAGAGTAGACGAGAGATAGGTGTAAACTTTTTCTCTCAGAACTGCGTGAAAACTTGTATTCCGGCTCAAAACAACGGGTTACTTCGTTTTTGATTGAAACTAGCACGATTAACGAGCATCGATTTTACAAGTCGTCGAAGAGTAGACGAGAGATAGGTGTAAACTTTTTCTCTCAGAACTGCGTGAAAACTTGTATTCCGGCTCAAAACAACGGGTTACTTCGTTTTTGATTGAAACTAGCACGATTAACGAGCATCGATTTTACAAGTCTTCGAAGAGTAGACGAGAGATAGGTGTAAACTTTTTCTCTCAGAACTGCGTGAAAACTTGTATTCCGGCTCAAAACAACGGGTTACTTCGTTTTTGATTGAAACTAGCACGATTAACGAGCATCGATTTTACAAGTCGTCGAAGAGTAGACGAGAGATAGGTGTAAACTTTTTCTCTCAGAACTGCGTGAAAACTTGTATTCCGGCTCAAAACAACGGGTTACTTCGTTTTTGATTGAAACTAGCACGATTAACGAGCATCGATTTTACAAGTCGTCGAAGAGTAGACGAGAGATAGGTGTAAACTTTTTCTCTCAGAACTGCGTGAAAACTTGTATTCCGGCTCAAAACAACGGGTTACTTCGTTTTTGATTGAAACTAGCACGATTAACGAGCATCGATTTTACAAGTCGTCGAAGAGTAGACGAGAGATAGGTGTAAACTTTTTCTCTCAGAACTGCGTGAAAACTTGTATTCCGGCTCAAAACAACGGGTTACTTCGTTTTTGATTGAAACTAGCACGATTAACGAGCATCGATTTTACAAGTCGTCGAAGAGTAGACGAGAGATAGGTGTAAACTTTTTCTCTCAGAACTGCGTGAAAACTTGTATTCCGGCTCAAAACAACGGTTACTTCGTTTTTGATTGAAACTAGCACGATTAACGAGCATCGATTTTACAAGTCGTCGAAGAGTAGACGAGAGATAGGTGTAAACTTTTTCTCTCAGAACTGCGTGAAAACTTGTATTCCGGCTCAAAACAACGGGTTACTTCGTTTTTGATTGAAACTAGCACGATTAACGAGCATCGATTTTACAAGTCGTCGAAGAGTAGACGAGAGATAGGTGTAAACTTTTTCTCTCAGAACTGCGTGAAAACTTGTATTCCGGCTCAAAACAACGGGTTACTTCGTTTTTGATTGAAACTAGCACGATTAACGAGCATCGATTTTACAAGTCGTCGAAGAGTAGACGAGAGATAGGTGTAAACTTTTTCTCTCAGAACTGCGTGAAAACTTGTATTCCGGCTCAAAACAACGGGTTACTTCGTTTTTGATTGAAACTAGCACGATTAACGAGCATCGATTTTACAAGTCGTCGAAGAGTAGACGAGAGATAGGTGTAAACTTTTTCTCTCAGAACTGCGTGAAAACTTGTATTCCGGCTCAAAACAACGGGTTACTTCGTTTTTGATTGAAACTAGCACGATTAACGAGCATCGATTTTACAAGTCGTCGAAGAGTAGACGAGAGATAGGTGTAAACTTTTTCTCTCAGAACTGCGTGAAAACTTGTATTCCGGCTCAAAACAACGGGTTACTTCGTTTTTGATTGAAACTAGCACGATTAACGAGCATCGATTTTACAAGTCGTCGAAGAGTAGACGAGAGATAGGTGTAAACTTTTTCTCTCAGAACTGCGTGAAAACTTGTATTCCGGCTCAAAACAACGGGTTACTTCGTTTTTGATTGAAACTAGCACGATTAACGAGCATCGATTTTACAAGTCGTCGAAGAGTAGACGAGAGATAGGTGTAAACTTTTTCTCTCAGAACTGCGTGAAAACTTGTATTCCGGCTCAAAACAACGGGTTACTTCGTTTTTGATTGAAACTAGCACGATTAACGAGCATCGATTTTACAAGTCGTCGAAGAGTAGACGAGAGATAGGTGTAAACTTTTTCTCTCAGAACTGCGTGAAAACTTGTATTCCGGCTCAAAACAACGGGTTACTTCGTTTTTGATTGAAACTAGCACGATTAACGAGCATCGATTTTACAAGTCGTCGAAGAGTAGACGAGAGATAGGTGTAAACTTTTTCTCTCAGAACTGCGTGAAAACTTGTATTCCGGCTCAAAACAACGGGTTACTTCGTTTTTGATTGAAACTAGCACGATTAACGAGCATCGATTTTACAAGTCGTCGAAGAGTAGACGAGAGATAGGTGTAAACTTTTTCTCTCAGAACTGCGTGAAAACTTGTATTCCGGCTCAAAACAACGGGTTACTTCGTTTTTGATTGAAACTAGCACGATTAACGAGCATCGATTTTACAAGTCGTCGAAGAGTAGACGAGAGATAGGTGTAAACTTTTTCTCTCAGAACTGCGTGAAAACTTGTATTCCGGCTCAAAACAACGGGTTACTTCGTTTTTGATTGAAACTAGCACGATTAACGAGCATCGATTTTACAAGTCGTCGAAGAGTAGACGAGAGATAGGTGTAAACTTTTTCTCTCAGAACTGCGTGAAAACTTGTATTCCGGCTCAAAACAACGGGTTACTTCGTTTTTGATTGAAACTAGCACGATTAACGAGCATCGATTTTACAAGTCGTCGAAGAGTAGACGAGAGATAGGTGTAAACTTTTTCTCTCAGAACTGCGTGAAAACTTGTATTCCGGCTCAAAACAACGGGTTACTTCGTTTTTGATTGAAACTAGCACGATTAACGAGCATCGATTTTACAAGTCGTCGAAGAGTAGACGAGAGATAGGTGTAAACTTTTTCTCTCAGAACTGCGTGAAAACTTGTATTCCGGCTCAAAACAACGGGTTACTTCGTTTTTGATTGAAACTAGCACGATTAACGAGCATCGATTTTACAAGTCGTCGAAGAGTAGACGAGAGATAGGTGTAAACTTTTTCTCTCAGAACTGCGTGAAAACTTGTATTCCGGCTCAAAACAACGGGTTACTTCGTTTTTGATTGAAACTAGCACGATTAACGAGCATCGATTTTACAAGTCGTCGAAGAGTAGACGAGAGATAGGTGTAAACTTTTTCTCTCAGAACTGCGTGAAAACTTGTATTCCGGCTCAAAACAACGGGTTACTTCGTTTTTGATTGAAACTAGCACGATTAACGAGCATCGATTTTACAAGTCGTCGAAGAGTAGACGAGAGATAGGTGTAAACTTTTTCTCTCAGAACTGCGTGAAAACTTGTATTCCGGCTCAAAACAACGGGTTACTTCGTTTTTGATTGAAACTAGCACGATTAACGAGCATCGATTTTACAAGTCGTCGAAGAGTAGACGAGAGATAGGTGTAAACTTTTTCTCTCAGAACTGCGTGAAAACTTGTATTCCGGCTCAAAACAACGGGTTACTTCGTTTTTGATTGAAACTAGCACGATTAACGAGCATCGATTTTACAAGTCGTCGAAGAGTAGACGAGAGATAGGTGTAAACTTTTTCTCTCAGAACTGCGTGAAAACTTGTATTCCGGCTCAAAACAACGGGTTACTTCGTTTTTGATTGAAACTAGCACGATTAACGAGCATCGATTTTACAAGTCGTCGAAGAGTAGACGAGAGATAGGTGTAAACTTTTTCTCTCAGAACTGCGTGAAAACTTGTATTCCGGCTCAAAACAACGGGTTACTTCGTTTTTGATTGAAACTAGCACGATTAACGAGCATCGATTTTACAAGTCGTCGAAGAGTAGACGAGAGATAGGTGTAAACTTTTTCTCTCAGAACTGCGTGAAAACTTGTATTCCGGCTCAAAACAACGGGTTACTTCGTTTTTGATTGAAACTAGCACGATTAACGAGCATCGATTTTACAAGTCGTCGAAGAGTAGACGAGAGATAGGTGTAAACTTTTTCTCTCAGAACTGCGTGAAAACTTGTATTCCGGCTCAAAACAACGGGTTACTTCGTTTTTGATTGAAACTAGCACGATTAACGAGCATCGATTTTACAAGTCGTCGAAGAGTAGACGAGAGATAGGTGTAAACTTTTTCTCTCAGAACTGCGTGAAAACTTGTATTCCGGCTCAAAACAACGGGTTACTTCGTTTTTGATTGAAACTAGCACGATTAACGAGCATCGATTTTACAAGTCGTCGAAGAGTAGACGAGAGATAGGTGTAAACTTTTTCTCTCAGAACTGCGTGAAAACTTGTATTCCGGCTCAAAACAACGGGTTACTTCGTTTTTGATTGAAACTAGCACGATTAACGAGCATCGATTTTACAAGTCGTCGAAGAGTAGACGAGAGATAGGTGTAAACTTTTTCTCTCAGAACTGCGTGAAAACTTGTATTCCGGCTCAAAACAACGGGTTACTTCGTTTTTGATTGAAACTAGCACGATTAACGAGCATCGATTTTACAAGTCGTCGAAGAGTAGACGAGAGATAGGTGTAAACTTTTTCTCTCAGAACTGCGTGAAAACTTGTATTCCGGCTCAAAACAACGGGTTACTTCGTTTTTGATTGAAACTAGCACGATTAACGAGCATCGATTTTACAAGTCGTCGAAGAGTAGACGAGAGATAGGTGTAAACTTTTTCTCTCAGAACTGCGTGAAAACTTGTATTCCGGCTCAAAACAACGGGTTACTTCGTTTTTGATTGAAACTAGCACGATTAACGAGCATCGATTTTACAAGTCGTCGAAGAGTAGACGAGAGATAGGTGTAAACTTTTTCTCTCAGAACTGCGTGAAAACTTGTATTCCGGCTCAAAACAACGGGTTACTTCGTTTTTGATTGAAACTAGCACGATTAACGAGCATCGATTTTACAAGTCGTCGAAGAGTAGACGAGAGATAGGTGTAAACTTTTTCTCTCAGAACTGCGTGAAAACTTGTATTCCGGCTCAAAACAACGGGTTACTTCGTTTTTGATTGAAACTAGCACGATTAACGAGCATCGATTTTACAAGTCGTCGAAGAGTAGACGAGAGATAGGTGTAAACTTTTTCTCTCAGAACTGCGTGAAAACTTGTATTCCGGCTCAAAACAACGGGTTACTTCGTTTTTGATTGAAACTAGCACGATTAACGAGCATCGATTTTACAAGTCGTCGAAGAGTAGACGAGAGATAGGTGTAAACTTTTTCTCTCAGAACTGCGTGAAAACTTGTATTCCGGCTCAAAACAACGGGTTACTTCGTTTTTGATTGAAACTAGCACGATTAACGAGCATCGATTTTACAAGTCGTCGAAGAGTAGACGAGAGATAGGTGTAAACTTTTTCTCTCAGAACTGCGTGAAAACTTGTATTCCGGCTCAAAACAACGGGTTACTTCGTTTTTGATTGAAACTAGCACGATTAACGAGCATCGATTTTACAAGTCGTCGAAGAGTAGACGAGAGATAGGTGTAAACTTTTTCTCTCAGAACTGCGTGAAAACTTGTATTCCGGCTCAAAACAACGGGTTACTTCGTTTTTGATTGAAACTAGCACGATTAACGAGCATCGATTTTACAAGTCGTCGAAGAGTAGACGAGAGATAGGTGTAAACTTTTTCTCTCAGAACTGCGTGAAAACTTGTATTCCGGCTCAAAACAACGGGTTACTTCGTTTTTGATTGAAACTAGCACGATTAACGAGCATCGATTTTACAAGTCGTCGAAGAGTAGACGAGAGATAGGTGTAAACTTTTTCTCTCAGAACTGCGTGAAAACTTGTATTCCGGCTCAAAACAACGGGTTACTTCGTTTTTGATTGAAACTAGCACGATTAACGAGCATCGATTTTACAAGTCGTCGAAGAGTAGACGAGAGATAGGTGTAAACTTTTTCTCTCAGAACTGCGTGAAAACTTGTATTCCGGCTCAAAACAACGGGTTACTTCGTTTTTGATTGAAACTAGCACGATTAACGAGCATCGATTTTACAAGTCGTCGAAGAGTAGACGAGAGATAGGTGTAAACTTTTTCTCTCAGAACTGCGTGAAAACTTGTATTCCGGCTCAAAACAACGGGTTACTTCGTTTTTGATTGAAACTAGCACGATTAACGAGCATCGATTTTACAAGTCGTCGAAGAGTAGACGAGAGATAGGTGTAAACTTTTTCTCTCAGAACTGCGTGAAAACTTGTATTCCGGCTCAAAACAACGGGTTACTTCGTTTTTGATTGAAACTAGCACGATTAACGAGCATCGATTTTACAAGTCGTCGAAGAGTAGACGAGAGATAGGTGTAAACTTTTTCTCTCAGAACTGCGTGAAAACTTGTATTCCGGCTCAAAACAACGGGTTACTTCGTTTTTGATTGAAACTAGCACGATTAACGAGCATCGATTTTACAAGTCGTCGAAGAGTAGACGAGAGATAGGTGTAAACTTTTTCTCTCAGAACTGCGTGAAAACTTGTATTCCGGCTCAAAACAACGGGTTACTTCGTTTTTGATTGAAACTAGCACGATTAACGAGCATCGATTTTACAAGTCGTCGAAGAGTAGACGAGAGATAGGTGTAAACTTTTTCTCTCAGAACTGCGTGAAAACTTGTATTCCGGCTCAAAACAACGGGTTACTTCGTTTTTGATTGAAACTAGCACGATTAACGAGCATCGATTTTACAAGTCGTCGAAGAGTAGACGAGAGATAGGTGTAAACTTTTTCTCTCAGAACTGCGTGAAAACTTGTATTCCGGCTCAAAACAACGGGTTACTTCGTTTTTGATTGAAACTAGCACGATTAACGAGCATCGATTTTACAAGTCGTCGAAGAGTAGACGAGAGATAGGTGTAAACTTTTTCTCTCAGAACTGCGTGAAAACTTGTATTCCGGCTCAAAACAACGGGTTACTTCGTTTTTGATTGAAACTAGCACGATTAACGAGCATCGATTTTACAAGTCGTCGAAGAGTAGACGAGAGATAGGTGTAAACTTTTTCTCTCAGAACTGCGTGAAAACTTGTATTCCGGCTCAAAACAACGGGTTACTTCGTTTTTGATTGAAACTAGCACGATTAACGAGCATCGATTTTACAAGTCGTCGAAGAGTAGACGAGAGATAGGTGTAAACTTTTTCTCTCAGAACTGCGTGAAAACTTGTATTCCGGCTCAAAACAACGGGTTACTTCGTTTTTGATTGAAACTAGCACGATTAACGAGCATCGATTTTACAAGTCGTCGAAGAGTAGACGAGAAAAAGGTGTAAACTTTTTCTCTCAGAACTGCGTGAAAACTTGTATTCCGGCTCAAAACAACGGGTTACTTCGTTTTTGATTGAAACTAGCACGATTAACGAGCATCGATTTTACAAGTCGTCGAAGAGTAGACGAGAAAAAGGTGTAAACTTTTTCTCTCAGAACTGCGTGAAAACTTGTATTCCGGCTCAAAACAACGGGTTACTTCGTTTTTGATTGAAACTAGCACGATTAACGAGCATCGATTTTACAAGTCGTCGAAGAGTAGACAGAGAAAAAGGTGTAAACTTTTTCTCTCAGAACTGCGTGAAAACTTGTATTCCGCTCAAAACAACGGGTTACTTCGTTTTTGATTGAAACTAGCACGATTAACGAGCATCGATTTTACAAGTCGTCGAAGAGTAGACGAGAGATAGGTGTAAACTTTTTCTCTCAGAACTGCGTGAAAACTTGTATTCCGGCTCAAAACAACGGGTTACTTCGTTTTTGATTGAAACTAGCACGATTAACGAGCATCGATTTTACAAGTCGTCGAAGAGTAGACGAGAGATAGGTGTAAACTTTTTCTCTCAGAACTGCGTGAAAACTTGTATTCCGGCTCAAAACAACGGGTTACTTCGTTTTTGATTGAAACTAGCACGATTAACGAGCATCGATTTTACAAGTCGTCGAAGAGTAGACGAGAAAAAGGTGTAAACTTTTTCTCTCAGAACTGCGTGAAAACTTGTATTCCGGCTCAAAACAACGGGTTACTTCGTTTTTGATTGAAACTAGCACGATTAACGAGCATCGATTTTACAAGTCGTCGAAGAGTAGACGAGAAAAAGGTGTAAACTTTTTCTCTCAGAACTGCGTGAAAACTTGTATTCCGGCTCAAAACAACGGGTTACTTCGTTTTTGATTGAAACTAGCACGATTAACGAGCATCGATTTTACAAGTCGTCGAAGAGTAGACGAGAAAAAGGTGTAAACTTTTTCTCTCAGAACTGCGCGAAAACTTGTATTCCGGCTCAAAACAACGGGATACATCGTTTTAGATCGAAACTAGCACGATTAACGAGCATCGATTTTACAAGTCGTCGAAGAGTAGACGAGAAAAAGGTGTAAACTTTTTCTCTCAGAACTGCGTGAAAACTTGTATTCCGGCTCAAAACAACGGGTTACTTCGTTTTTGATTGAAACTAGCACGATTAACGAGCATCGATTTTACAAGTCGTCGAAGAGTAGACGAGAAAAAGGTGTAAACTTTTTCTCTCAGAACTGCGTGAAAACTTGTATTCCGGCTCAAAACAACGGGTTACTTCGTTTTTGATTGAAACTAGCACGATTAACGAGCATCGATTTTACAAGTCGTCGAAGAGTAGACGAGAAAAAGGTGTAAACTTTTTCTCTCAGAACTGCGTGAAAACTTGTATTCCGGCTCAAAACAACGGGTTACTTCGTTTTTGATTGAAACTAGCACGATTAACGAGCATCGATTTTACAAGTCGTCGAAGAGTAGACGAGAAAAAGGTGTAAACTTTTTCTCTCAGAACTGCGTGAAAACTTGTATTCCGGCTCAAAACAACGGGTTACTTCGTTTTTGATTGAAACTAGCACGATTAACGAGCATCGATTTTACAAGTCGTCGAAGAGTAGACGAGAAAAAGGTGTAAACTTTTTCTCTCAGAACTGCGTGAAAACTTGTATTCCGGCTCAAAACAACGGGTTACTTCGTTTTTGATTGAAACTAGCACGATTAACGAGCATCGATTTTACAAGTCGTCGAAGAGTAGACGAGAAAAAGGTGTAAACTTTTTCTCTCAGAACTGCGTGAAAACTTGTATTCCGGCTCAAAACAACGGGTTACTTCGTTTTTGATTGAAACTAGCACGATTAACGAGCATCGATTTTACAAGTCGTCGAAGAGTAGACGAGAAAAAGGTGTAAACTTTTTCTCTCAGAACTGCGTGAAAACTTGTATTCCGGCTCAAAACAACGGGTTACTTCGTTTTTGATTGAAACTAGCACGATTAACGAGCATCGATTTTACAAGTCGTCGAAGAGTAGACGAGAAAAAGGTGTAAACTTTTTCTCTCAGAACTGCGTGAAAACTTGTATTCCGGCTCAAAACAACGGGTTACTTCGTTTTTGATTGAAACTAGCACGATTAACGAGCATCGATTTTACAAGTCGTCGAAGAGTAGACGAGAAAAAGGTGTAAACTTTTTCTCTCAGAACTGCGTGAAAACTTGTATTCCGGCTCAAAACAACGGGTTACTTCGTTTTTGATTGAAACTAGCACGATTAACGAGCATCGATTTTACAAGTCGTCGAAGAGTAGACGAGAAAAAGGTGTAAACTTTTTCTCTCAGAACTGCGTGAAAACTTGTATTCCGGCTCAAAACAACGGGTTACTTCGTTTTTGATTGAAACTAGCACGATTAACGAGCATCGATTTTACAAGTCGTCGAAGAGTAGACGAGAAAAAGGTGTAAACTTTTTCTCTCAGAACTGCGTGAAAACTTGTATTCCGGCTCAAAACAACGGGTTACTTCGTTTTTGATTGAAACTAGCACGATTAACGAGCATCGATTTTACAAGTCGTCGAAGAGTAGACGAGAAAAAGGTGTAAACTTTTTCTCTCAGAACTGCGTGAAAACTTGTATTCCGGCTCAAAACAACGGGTTACTTCGTTTTTGATTGAAACTAGCACGATTAACGAGCATCGATTTTACAAGTCGTCGAAGAGTAGACGAGAAAAAGGTGTAAACTTTTTCTCTCAGAACTGCGTGAAAACTTGTATTCCGGCTCAAAACAACGGGTTACTTCGTTTTTGATTGAAACTAGCACGATTAACGAGCATCGATTTTACAAGTCGTCGAAGAGTAGACGAGAAAAAGGTGTAAACTTTTTCTCTCAGAACTGCGTGAAAACTTGTATTCCGGCTCAAAACAACGGGTTACTTCGTTTTTGATTGAAACTAGCACGATTAACGAGCATCGATTTTACAAGTCGTCGAAGAGTAGACGAGAAAAAGGTGTAAACTTTTTCTCTCAGAACTGCGTGAAAACTTGTATTCCGGCTCAAAACAACGGGTTACTTCGTTTTTGATTGAAACTAGCACGATTAACGAGCATCGATTTTACAAGTCGTCGAAGAGTAGACGAGAAAAAGGTGTAAACTTTTTCTCTCAGAACTGCGTGAAAACTTGTATTCCGGCTCAAAACAACGGGTTACTTCGTTTTTGATTGAAACTAGCACGATTAACGAGCATCGATTTTACAAGTCGTCGAAGAGTAGACGAGAAAAAGGTGTAAACTTTTTCTCTCAGAACTGCGTGAAAACTTGTATTCCGGCTCAAAACAACGGGTTACTTCGTTTTTGATTGAAACTAGCACGATTAACGAGCATCGATTTTACAAGTCGTCGAAGAGTAGACGAGAAAAAGGTGTAAACTTTTTCTCTCAGAACTGCGTGAAAACTTGTATTCCGGCTCAAAACAACGGGTTACTTCGTTTTTGATTGAAACTAGCACGATTAACGAGCATCGATTTTACAAGTCGTCGAAGAGTAGACGAGAAAAAGGTGTAAACTTTTTCTCTCAGAACTGCGTGAAAACTTGTATTCCGGCTCAAAACAACGGGTTACTTCGTTTTTGATTGAAACTAGCACGATTAACGAGCATCGATTTTACAAGTCGTCGAAGAGTAGACGAGAAAAAGGTGTAAACTTTTTCTCTCAGAACTGCGTGAAAACTTGTATTCCGGCTCAAAACAACGGGTTACTTCGTTTTTGATTGAAACTAGCACGATTAACGAGCATCGATTTTACAAGTCGTCGAAGAGTAGACGAGAAAAAGGTGTAAACTTTTTCTCTCAGAACTGCGTGAAAACTTGTATTCCGGCTCAAAACAACGGGTTACTTCGTTTTTGATTGAAACTAGCACGATTAACGAGCATCGATTTTACAAGTCGTCGAAGAGTAGACGAGAAAAAGGTGTAAACTTTTTCTCTCAGAACTGCGTGAAAACTTGTATTCCGGCTCAAAACAACGGGTTACTTCGTTTTTGATTGAAACTAGCACGATTAACGAGCATCGATTTTACAAGTCGTCGAAGAGTAGACGAGAAAAAGGTGTAAACTTTTTCTCTCAGAACTGCGTGAAAACTTGTATTCCGGCTCAAAACAACGGGTTACTTCGTTTTTGATTGAAACTAGCACGATTAACGAGCATCGATTTTACAAGTCGTCGAAGAGTAGACGAGAAAAAGGTGTAAACTTTTTCTCTCAGAACTGCGTGAAAACTTGTATTCCGGCTCAAAACAACGGGTTACTTCGTTTTTGATTGAAACTAGCACGATTAACGAGCATCGATTTTACAAGTCGTCGAAGAGTAGACGAGAAAAAGGTGTAAACTTTTTCTCTCAGAACTGCGTGAAAACTTGTATTCCGGCTCAAAACAACGGGTTACTTCGTTTTTGATTGAAACTAGCACGATTAACGAGCATCGATTTTACAAGTCGTCGAAGAGTAGACGAGAAAAAGGTGTAAACTTTTTCTCTCAGAACTGCGTGAAAACTTGTATTCCGGCTCAAAACAACGGGTTACTTCGTTTTTGATTGAAACTAGCACGATTAACGAGCATCGATTTTACAAGTCGTCGAAGAGTAGACGAGAAAAAGGTGTAAACTTTTTCTCTCAGAACTGCGTGAAAACTTGTATTCCGGCTCAAAACAACGGGTTACTTCGTTTTTGATTGAAACTAGCACGATTAACGAGCATCGATTTTACAAGTCGTCGAAGAGTAGACGAGAAAAAGGTGTAAACTTTTTCTCTCAGAACTGCGTGAAAACTTGTATTCCGGCTCAAAACAACGGGTTACTTCGTTTTTGATTGAAACTAGCACGATTAACGAGCATCGATTTTACAAGTCGTCGAAGAGTAGACGAGAAAAAGGTGTAAACTTTTTCTCTCAGAACTGCGTGAAAACTTGTATTCCGGCTCAAAACAACGGGTTACTTCGTTTTTGATTGAAACTAGCACGATTAACGAGCATCGATTTTACAAGTCGTCGAAGAGTAGACGAGAAAAAGGTGTAAACTTTTTCTCTCAGAACTGCGTGAAAACTTGTATTCCGGCTCAAAACAACGGGTTACTTCGTTTTTGATTGAAACTAGCACGATTAACGAGCATCGATTTTACAAGTCGTCGAAGAGTAGACGAGAAAAAGGTGTAAACTTTTTCTCTCAGAACTGCGTGAAAACTTGTATTCCGGCTCAAAACAACGGGTTACTTCGTTTTTGATTGAAACTAGCACGATTAACGAGCATCGATTTTACAAGTCGTCGAAGAGTAGACGAGAAAAAGGTGTAAACTTTTTCTCTCAGAACTGCGTGAAAACTTGTATTCCGGCTCAAAACAACGGGTTACTTCGTTTTTGATTGAAACTAGCACGATTAACGAGCATCGATTTTACAAGTCGTCGAAGAGTAGACGAGAAAAAGGTGTAAACTTTTTCTCTCAGAACTGCGTGAAAACTTGTATTCCGGCTCAAAACAACGGGTTACTTCGTTTTTGATTGAAACTAGCACGATTAACGAGCATCGATTTTACAAGTCGTCGAAGAGTAGACGAGAAAAAGGTGTAAACTTTTTCTCTCAGAACTGCGTGAAAACTTGTATTCCGGCTCAAAACAACGGGTTACTTCGTTTTTGATTGAAACTAGCACGATTAACGAGCATCGATTTTACAAGTCGTCGAAGAGTAGACGAGAAAAAGGTGTAAACTTTTTCTCTCAGAACTGCGTGAAAACTTGTATTCCGGCTCAAAACAACGGGTTACTTCGTTTTTGATTGAAACTAGCACGATTAACGAGCATCGATTTTACAAGTCGTCGAAGAGTAGACGAGAAAAAGGTGTAAACTTTTTCTCTCAGAACTGCGTGAAAACTTGTATTCCGGCTCAAAACAACGGGTTACTTCGTTTTTGATTGAAACTAGCACGATTAACGAGCATCGATTTTACAAGTCGTCGAAGAGTAGACGAGAAAAAGGTGTAAACTTTTTCTCTCAGAACTGCGTGAAAACTTGTATTCCGGCTCAAAACAACGGGTTACTTCGTTTTTGATTGAAACTAGCACGATTAACGAGCATCGATTTTACAAGTCGTCGAAGAGTAGACGAGAAAAAGGTGTAAACTTTTTCTCTCAGAACTGCGTGAAAACTTGTATTCCGGCTCAAAACAACGGGTTACTTCGTTTTTGATTGAAACTAGCACGATTAACGAGCATCGATTTTACAAGTCGTCGAAGAGTAGACGAGAAAAAGGTGTAAACTTTTTCTCTCAGAACTGCGTGAAAACTTGTATTCCGGCTCAAAACAACGGGTTACTTCGTTTTTGATTGAAACTAGCACGATTAACGAGCATCGATTTTACAAGTCGTCGAAGAGTAGACGAGAAAAAGGTGTAAACTTTTTCTCTCAGAACTGCGTGAAAACTTGTATTCCGGCTCAAAACAACGGGTTACTTCGTTTTTGATTGAAACTAGCACGATTAACGAGCATCGATTTTACAAGTCGTCGAAGAGTAGACGAGAAAAAGGTGTAAACTTTTTCTCTCAGAACTGCGTGAAAACTTGTATTCCGGCTCAAAACAACGGGTTACTTCGTTTTTGATTGAAACTAGCACGATTAACGAGCATCGATTTTACAAGTCGTCGAAGAGTAGACGAGAAAAAGGTGTAAACTTTTTCTCTCAGAACTGCGTGAAAACTTGTATTCCGGCTCAAAACAACGGGTTACTTCGTTTTTGATTGAAACTAGCACGATTAACGAGCATCGATTTTACAAGTCGTCGAAGAGTAGACGAGAAAAAGGTGTAAACTTTTTCTCTCAGAACTGCGTGAAAACTTGTATTCCGGCTCAAAACAACGGGTTACTTCGTTTTTGATTGAAACTAGCACGATTAACGAGCATCGATTTTACAAGTCGTCGAAGAGTAGACGAGAAAAAGGTGTAAACTTTTTCTCTCAGAACTGCGTGAAAACTTGTATTCCGGCTCAAAACAACGGGTTACTTCGTTTTTGATTGAAACTAGCACGATTAACGAGCATCGATTTTACAAGTCGTCGAAGAGTAGACGAGAAAAAGGTGTAAACTTTTTCTCTCAGAACTGCGTGAAAACTTGTATTCCGGCTCAAAACAACGGGTTACTTCGTTTTTGATTGAAACTAGCACGATTAACGAGCATCGATTTTACAAGTCGTCGAAGAGTAGACGAGAAAAAGGTGTAAACTTTTTCTCTCAGAACTGCGTGAAAACTTGTATTCCGGCTCAAAACAACGGGTTACTTCGTTTTTGATTGAAACTAGCACGATTAACGAGCATCGATTTTACAAGTCGTCGAAGAGTAGACGAGAAAAAGGTGTAAACTTTTTCTCTCAGAACTGCGTGAAAACTTGTATTCCGGCTCAAAACAACGGGTTACTTCGTTTTTGATTGAAACTAGCACGATTAACGAGCATCGATTTTACAAGTCGTCGAAGAGTAGACGAGAAAAAGGTGTAAACTTTTTCTCTCAGAACTGCGTGAAAACTTGTATTCCGGCTCAAAACAACGGGTTACTTCGTTTTTGATTGAAACTAGCACGATTAACGAGCATCGATTTTACAAGTCGTCGAAGAGTAGACGAGAAAAAGGTGTAAACTTTTTCTCTCAGAACTGCGTGAAAACTTGTATTCCGGCTCAAAACAACGGGTTACTTCGTTTTTGATTGAAACTAGCACGATTAACGAGCATCGATTTTACAAGTCGTCGAAGAGTAGACGAGAAAAAGGTGTAAACTTTTTCTCTCAGAACTGCGTGAAAACTTGTATTCCGGCTCAAAACAACGGGTTACTTCGTTTTTGATTGAAACTAGCACGATTAACGAGCATCGATTTTACAAGTCGTCGAAGAGTAGACGAGAAAAAGGTGTAAACTTTTTCTCTCAGAACTGCGTGAAAACTTGTATTCCGGCTCAAAACAACGGGTTACTTCGTTTTTGATTGAAACTAGCACGATTAACGAGCATCGATTTTACAAGTCGTCGAAGAGTAGACGAGAAAAAGGTGTAAACTTTTTCTCTCAGAACTGCGTGAAAACTTGTATTCCGGCTCAAAACAACGGGTTACTTCGTTTTTGATTGAAACTAGCACGATTAACGAGCATCGATTTTACAAGTCGTCGAAGAGTAGACGAGAAAAAGGTGTAAACTTTTTCTCTCAGAACTGCGTGAAAACTTGTATTCCGGCTCAAAACAACGGGTTACTTCGTTTTTGATTGAAACTAGCACGATTAACGAGCATCGATTTTACAAGTCGTCGAAGAGTAGACGAGAAAAAGGTGTAAACTTTTTCTCTCAGAACTGCGTGAAAACTTGTATTCCGGCTCAAAACAACGGGTTACTTCGTTTTTGATTGAAACTAGCACGATTAACGAGCATCGATTTTACAAGTCGTCGAAGAGTAGACGAGAAAAAGGTGTAAACTTTTTCTCTCAGAACTGCGTGAAAACTTGTATTCCGGCTCAAAACAACGGGTTACTTCGTTTTTGATTGAAACTAGCACGATTAACGAGCATCGATTTTACAAGTCGTCGAAGAGTAGACGAGAAAAAGGTGTAAACTTTTTCTCTCAGAACTGCGTGAAAACTTGTATTCCGGCTCAAAACAACGGGTTACTTCGTTTTTGATTGAAACTAGCACGATTAACGAGCATCGATTTTACAAGTCGTCGAAGAGTAGACGAGAAAAAGGTGTAAACTTTTTCTCTCAGAACTGCGTGAAAACTTGTATTCCGGCTCAAAACAACGGGTTACTTCGTTTTTGATTGAAACTAGCACGATTAACGAGCATCGATTTTACAAGTCGTCGAAGAGTAGACGAGAAAAAGGTGTAAACTTTTTCTCTCAGAACTGCGTGAAAACTTGTATTCCGGCTCAAAACAACGGGTTACTTCGTTTTTGATTGAAACTAGCACGATTAACGAGCATCGATTTTACAAGTCGTCGAAGAGTAGACGAGAAAAAGGTGTAAACTTTTTCTCTCAGAACTGCGTGAAAACTTGTATTCCGGCTCAAAACAACGGGTTACTTCGTTTTTGATTGAAACTAGCACGATTAACGAGCATCGATTTTACAAGTCGTCGAAGAGTAGACGAGAAAAAGGTGTAAACTTTTTCTCTCAGAACTGCGTGAAAACTTGTATTCCGGCTCAAAACAACGGGTTACTTCGTTTTTGATTGAAACTAGCACGATTAACGAGCATCGATTTTACAAGTCGTCGAAGAGTAGACGAGAAAAAGGTGTAAACTTTTTCTCTCAGAACTGCGTGAAAACTTGTATTCCGGCTCAAAACAACGGGTTACTTCGTTTTTGATTGAAACTAGCACGATTAACGAGCATCGATTTTACAAGTCGTCGAAGAGTAGACGAGAAAAAGGTGTAAACTTTTTCTCTCAGAACTGCGTGAAAACTTGTATTCCGGCTCAAAACAACGGGTTACTTCGTTTTTGATTGAAACTAGCACGATTAACGAGCATCGATTTTACAAGTCGTCGAAGAGTAGACGAGAAAAAGGTGTAAACTTTTTCTCTCAGAACTGCGTGAAAACTTGTATTCCGGCTCAAAACAACGGGTTACTTCGTTTTTGATTGAAACTAGCACGATTAACGAGCATCGATTTTACAAGTCGTCGAAGAGTAGACGAGAAAAAGGTGTAAACTTTTTCTCTCAGAACTGCGTGAAAACTTGTATTCCGGCTCAAAACAACGGGTTACTTCGTTTTTGATTGAAACTAGCACGATTAACGAGCATCGATTTTACAAGTCGTCGAAGAGTAGACGAGAAAAAGGTGTAAACTTTTTCTCTCAGAACTGCGTGAAAACTTGTATTCCGGCTCAAAACAACGGGTTACTTCGTTTTTGATTGAAACTAGCACGATTAACGAGCATCGATTTTACAAGTCGTCGAAGAGTAGACGAGAAAAAGGTGTAAACTTTTTCTCTCAGAACTGCGTGAAAACTTGTATTCCGGCTCAAAACAACGGGTTACTTCGTTTTTGATTGAAACTAGCACGATTAACGAGCATCGATTTTACAAGTCGTCGAAGAGTAGACGAGAAAAAGGTGTAAACTTTTTCTCTCAGAACTGCGTGAAAACTTGTATTCCGGCTCAAAACAACGGGTTACTTCGTTTTTGATTGAAACTAGCACGATTAACGAGCATCGATTTTACAAGTCGTCGAAGAGTAGACGAGAAAAAGGTGTAAACTTTTTCTCTCAGAACTGCGTGAAAACTTGTATTCCGGCTCAAAACAACGGGTTACTTCGTTTTTGATTGAAACTAGCACGATTAACGAGCATCGATTTTACAAGTCGTCGAAGAGTAGACGAGAAAAAGGTGTAAACTTTTTCTCTCAGAACTGCGTGAAAACTTGTATTCCGGCTCAAAACAACGGGATACATCGTTTTTGATTGAAACTAGCACGATTAACGAGCATCGATTTTACAAGTCGTCGAAGAGTAGACGAGAAAAAGGTGTAAACTTTTTCTCTCAGAACTGCGTGAAAACTTGTATTCCGGCTCAAAACAACGGGTTACTTCGTTTTTGATTGAAACTAGCACGATTAACGAGCATCGATTTTACAAGTCGTCGAAGAGTAGACGAGAAAAAGGTGTAAACTTTTTCTCTCAGAACTGCGTGAAAACTTGTATTCCGGCTCAAAACAACGGGTTACTTCGTTTTTGATTGAAACTAGCACGATTAACGAGCATCGATTTTACAAGTCGTCGAAGAGTAGACGAGAAAAAGGTGTAAACTTTTTCTCTCAGAACTGCGTGAAAACTTGTATTCCGGCTCAAAACAACGGGTTACTTCGTTTTTGATTGAAACTAGCACGATTAACGAGCATCGATTTTACAAGTCGTCGAAGAGTAGACGAGAAAAAGGTGTAAACTTTTTCTCTCAGAACTGCGTGAAAACTTGTATTCCGGCTCAAAACAACGGGATACATCGTTTTAGATCGAAACTAGCACGATTAACGAGCATCGATTTTACAAGTCGTCGAAGAGTAGACGAGAAAAAGGTGTAAACTTTTTCTCTCAGAACTGCGCGAAAACTTGTATTCCGGCTCAAAACAACGGGATACATCGTTTTAGATCGAAACTAGCACGATTAACGAGCATCGATTTTACAAGTCGTCGAAGAGTAGACGAGAAAAAGGTGTAAACTTTTTCTCTCAGAACTGCGCGAAAACTTGTATTCCGGCTCAAAACAACGGGATACATCGTTTTAGATCGAAACTAGCACGATTAACGAGCATCGATTTTACAAGTCGTCGAAGAGTAGACGAGAAAAAGGTGTAAACTTTTTCTCTCAGAACTGCGCGAAAACTTGTATTCCGGCTCAAAACAACGGGATACATCGTTTTAGATTGAAACTAGCACGATTAACGAGCATCGATTTTACAAGTCGTCGAAGAGTAGACGAGAAAAAGGTGTAAACTTTTTCTCTAAGAACTGCGTGAAAACTTGTATTCCGGCTCAAAACAACGGGATACATCGTTTTAGATCGAAACTAGCACGATTAACGAGCATCGATTTTACAAGTCGTCGAAGAGTAGACAGAAAAAGGTGTAAACTTTTTCTCTCAGAACTGCGTGAAAACTTGTATTCCGGCTCAAAACAACGGGTTACTTCGTTTTTGATTGAAACTAGCACGATTAACGAGCATCGATTTTACAAGTCGTCGAAGAGTAGACGAGAGATAGGTGTAAACTTTTTCTCTCAGAACTGCGTGAAAACTTGTATTCCGGCTCAAAACAACGGGTTACTTCGTTTTTGATTGAAACTAGCACGATTAACGAGCATCGATTTTACAAGTCGTCGAAGAGTAGACGAGCGATAGGTGTAAACTTTTTCTCTCAGAACTGCGTGAAAACTTGTATTCCGGCTCAAAACAACGGGATACATCGTTTTAGATCGAAACTAGCACGATTGACGAGCATCGATTTTACAAGTCGTCGAAGAGTAGACGAGAGATAGGTGTAAACTTTTTCTCTCAGAACTGCGTGAAAACTTGTATTCCGGCTCAAAACAACGGGTTACTTCGTTTTTGATTGAAACTAGCACGATTAACGAGCATCGATTTTACAAGTCGTCGAAGAGTAGACGAGAGATAGGTGTAAACTTTTTCTCTCAGAACTGCGTGAAAACTTGTATTCCGGCTCAAAACAACGGGTTACTTCGTTTTTGATTGAAACTAGCACGATTAACGAGCATCGATTTTACAAGTCGTCGAAGAGTAGACGAGAAAAAGGTGTAAACTTTTTCTCTCAGAACTGCGTGAAAACTTGTATTCCGGCTCAAACAACGGGTTACTTCGTTTTTGATTGAAACTAGCACGATTAACGAGCATCGATTTTACAAGTCGTCGAAGAGTAGACGAGAGATAGGTGTAAACTTTTTCTCTCAGAACTGCGTGAAAACTTGTATTCCGGCTCAAAACAACGGGATACATCGTTTTAGATCGAAACTAGCACGATTAACGAGCATCGATTTTACAAGTCGTCGAAGAGTAGACGAGAAAAAGGTGTAAACTTTTTCTCTCAGAACTGCGTGAAAACTTGTATTCCGGCTCAAAACAACGGGTTACTTCGTTTTTGATTGAAACTAGCACGATTAACGAGCATCGATTTTACAAGTCGTCGAAGAGTAGACGAGAAAAAGGTGTAAACTTTTTCTCTCAGAACTGCGCGAAAACTTGTATTCCGGCTCAAAACAACGGGTTACTTCGTTTTTGATTGAAACTAGCACGATTAACGAGCATCGATTTTACAAGTCGTCGAAGAGTAGACGAAGAAAAAGGTGTAAACTTTTTCTCTCAGAACTGCGTGAAAACTTGTATTCCGGCTCAAAACAACGGGTTACTTCGTTTTTGATTGAAACTAGCACGATTAACGAGCATCGATTTTACAAGTCGTCGAAGAGTAGACGAGAGATAGGTGTAAACTTTTTCTCTCAGAACTGCGTGAAAACTTGTATTCCGGCTCAAAACAACGGGATACATCGTTTTAGATCGAAACTAGCACGATTAACGAGCATCGATTTTACAAGTCGTCGAAGAGTAGACGAGAGATAGGTGTAAACTTTTTCTCTCAGAACTGCGTGAAAACTTGTATTCCGGCTCAAAACAACGGGTTACTTCGTTTTTGATTGAAACTAGCACGATTAACGAGCATCGATTTTACAAGTCGTCGAAGAGTAGACGAGAAAAAGGTGTAAACTTTTTCTCTCAGAACTGCGTGAAAACTTGTATTCCGGCTCAAAACAACGGGTTACTTCGTTTTTGATTGAAACTAGCACGATTAACGAGCATCGATTTTACAAGTCGTCGAAGAGTAGACGAGAAAAAGGTGTGAACTTTTTCTCTCAGAACTGCGTGAAAACTTGTATTCCGGCTCAAAACAACGGGATACATCGTTTTAGATCGAAACTAGCACGATTAACGAGCATCGATTTTACAAGTCGTCGAAGAGTAGACGAGAGATAGGTGTAAACTTTTTCTCTCAGAACTGCGTGAAAACTTGTATTCCGGCTCAAAACAACGGGTTACTTCGTTTTTGTTTGAAACTAGCACGATTAACGAGCATCGATTTTACAAGTCGTCGAAGAGTAGACGAGAAAAAGGTGTAAACTTTTTCTCTCAGAACGGCGCGAAAACTTGTATTCCGGCTCAAAACAACGGGTTACTTCGTTTTTGATTGAAACTAGCACGATTAACGAGCATCGATTTTACATGTCGTCGAAGAGTAGACGAGAGATAGGTGTAAACTTTTTCTCTCAGAACTGCGTGAAAACTTGTATTCCGGCTCAAAACAACGGGTTACTTCGTTTTTGATTGAAACTAGCACGATTAACGAGCATCGATTTTACAAGTCGTCGAAGAGTAGACGAGAGATAGGTGTAAACTTTTTCTCTCAGAACTGCGTGAAAACTTGTATTCCGGCTCAAAACAACGGGTTACTTCGTTTTTGATTGAAACTAGCACGATTAACGAGCATCGATTTTACAAGTCGTCGAAGAGTAGACGAGAGAAAGGGGTAAACGTTTTCTCTCAGAACTGCGTGAAAACTTGTATTCCGGCTCAAAACAACGGGTTACTTCGTTTTTGATTGAAACTAGCACGATTAACGAGCATCGATTTTACAAGTCGTCGAAGAGTAGACGAGAGATAGGTGTAAACTTTTTCTCTCAGAACTGCGTGAAAACTTGTATTCCGGCTCAAAACAACGGGTTACTTCGTTTTTGATTGAAACTAGCACGATTAACGAGCATCGATTTTACAAGTCGTCGAAGAGTAGACGAGAGAAAGGGGTAAACGTTTTCTCTCAGAACTGCGTGAAAACTTGTATTCCGGCTCAAAACAACGGGATACATCGTTTTAGATCGAAACTAGCACGATTAACGAGCATCGATTTTACAAGTCGTCGAAGAGTAGACGAGAGATAGGTGTAAACTTTTTCTCTCAGAACTGCGTGAAAACTTGTATTCCGGCTCAAAACAACGGGTTACTTCGTTTTTGATTGAAACTAGCACGATTAACGAGCATCGATTTTACAAGTCGTCGAAGAGTAGACGAGAAAAAGGTGTAAACTTTTTCTCTCAGAACTGCGTGAAAACTTGTATTCCGGCTCAAAACAACGGGTTACTTCGTTTTTGATTGAAACTAGCACGATTAACGAGCATCGATTTTACAAGTCGTCGAAGAGTAGACGAGAAAAAGGTGTGAACTTTTTCTCTCAGAACTGCGTGAAAACTTGTATTCCGGCTCAAAACAACGGGATACATCGTTTTAGATCGAAACTAGCACGATTAACGAGCATCGATTTTACAAGTCGTCGAAGAGTAGACGAGAGATAGGTGTAAACTTTTTCTCTCAGAACTGCGTGAAAACTTGTATTCCGGCTCAAAACAACGGGTTACTTCGTTTTTGATTGAAACTAGCACGATTAACGAGCATCGATTTTACAAGTCGTCGAAGAGTAGACGAGAAAAAGGTTGTAAACTTTTTCTCTCAGAACGGCGCGAAAACTTGTATTCCGGCTCAAAACAACGGGTTACTTCGTTTTTGATTGAAACTAGCACGATTAACGAGCATCGATTTTACATGTCGTCGAAGAGTAGACGAGAGATAGGTGTAAACTTTTTCTCTCAGAACTGCGTGAAAACTTGTATTCCGGCTCAAAACAACGGGTTACTTCGTTTTGATTGAAACTAGCACGATTAACGAGCATCGATTTTACAAGTCGTCGAAGAGTAGACGAGAGATAGGTGTAAACTTTTTCTCTCAGAACTGCGTGAAAACTTGTATTCCGGCTCAAAACAACGGGTTACTTCGTTTTTGATTGAAACTAGCACGATTAACGAGCATCGATTTTACAAGTCGTCGAAGAGTAGACGAGAGAAAGGGGTAAACGTTTTCTCTCAGAACTGCGTGAAAACTTGTATTCCGGCTCAAAACAACGGGTTACTTCGTTTTTGATTGAAACTAGCACGATTAACGAGCATCGATTTTACAAGTCGTCGAAGAGTAGACGAGAGATAGGTGTAAACTTTTTCTCTCAGAACTGCGTGAAAACTTGTATTCCGGCTCAAAACAACGGGTTACTTCGTTTTTGATTGAAACTAGCACGATTAACGAGCATCGATTTTACAAGTCGTCGAAGAGTAGACGAGAGAAAGGGGTAAACGTTTTCTCTCAGAACTGCGTGAAAACTTGTATTCCGGCTCAAAACAACGGGTTACTTCGTTTTTGATTGAAACTAGCACGATTAACGAGCATCGATTTTACAAGTCGTCGAAGAGTAGACGAGAGAAAGGGGTAAACTTTTTCTCTCAGAACTGCGTGAAAACTTGTATTCCGGCTCAAAACAACGGGTTACTTCGTTTTTGATTGAAACTAGCACGATTAACGAGCATCGATTTTACAAGTCGTCGAAGAGTAGACGAGAGAAAGGGGTAAACTTTTTCTCTCAGAACTGCGTGAAAACTTGTATTCCGGCTCAAAACAACGGGTTACTTCGTTTTTGATTGAAACTAGCACGATTAACGAGCATCGATTTTACAAGTCGTCGAAGAGTAGACGAGAGGTAGGTGTAAACTTTTTCTCTCAGAACTGCGTGAAAACTTGTATTCCGGCTCAAAACAACGGTTTACTTCGTTTTTGATTGAAACTAGCACGATTAACGAGCATCGATTTTAAAAGTCGTCGAAGAGTAGACGAGAGATAGGTGTAAACTTTTTCTCTCAGAACTGCGTGAAAACTTGTATTCCGGCTCAAAACAGCGGGTTACTTCGTTTTTGATTGAAACTAGCACGATTAACGAGCATCGATTTTCAAGTCGTCGAAGAGTAGACGAGAGATAGGTGTAAACTTTTTCTCTCAGAACTGCGTGAAAACTTGTATTCCGGCTCAAAACAACGGGTTACTTCGTTTTTGATTGAAACTAGCACGATTAACGAGCATCGATTTTACAAGTCGTCGAAGAGTAGACGAGAGATAGGTGTAAACTTTTTCTCTCAGAACTGCGTGAAAACTTGTATTCCGGCTCAAAACAACGGGTTACTTCGTTTTTGATTGAAACTAGCACGATTAACGAGCATCGATTTTACAAGTCGTCGAAGAGTAGACGAGAAAAAGGTGTAAACTTTTTCTCTCAGAACTGCGTGAAAACTTGTATTCCGGCTCAAAACAACGGGTTACTTCGTTTTTGATTGAAACTAGCACGATTAACGAGCATCGATTTTACAAGTCGTCGAAGAGTAGACGAGAGATAGGTGTAAACTTTTTCTCTCAGAACTGCGTGAAAACTTGTATTCCGGCTCAAAACAACGGGTTACTTCGTTTTTGATTGAAACTAGCACGATTAACGAGCATCGATTTTACAAGTCGTCGAAGAGTAGACGAGAGATAGGTGTAAACTTTTTCTCTCAGAACTGCGTGAAAACTTGTATTCCGGCTCAAAACAACGGGTTACTTCGTTTTTGATTGAAACTAGCACGATTAACGAGCATCGATTTTACAAGTCGTCGAAGAGTAGACGAGAAAAAGGTGTAAACTTTTTCTCTCAGAACTGCGTGAAAACTTGTATTCCGGCTCAAAACAACGGGTTACTTCGTTTTTGATTGAAACTAGCACGATTAACGAGCATCGATTTTACAAGTCGTCGAAGAGTAGACGAGAGATAGGTGTAAACTTTTTCTCTCAGAACTGCGTGAAAACTTGTATTCCGGCTCAAAACAACGGGTTACTTCGTTTTTGATTGAAACTAGCACGATTAACGAGCATCGATTTTACAAGTCGTCGAAGAGTAGACGAGAGATAGGTGTAAACTTTTTCTCTCAGAACTGCGTGAAAACTTGTATTCCGGCTCAAAACAACGGGTTACTTCGTTTTGATTGAAACTAGCACGATTAACGAGCATCGATTTTCAAGTCGTCGAAGAGTAGACGAGAGAAAAAGGTGTAAACTTTTTCTCTCAGAACTGCGTGAAAACTTGTATTCCGGCTCAAAACAACGGGTTACTTCGTTTTTGATTGAAACTAGCACGATTAACGAGCATCGATTTTACAAGTCTTCGAAGAGTAGACGAGAGATAGGTGTAAACTTTTTCTCTCAGAACTGCGTGAAAACTTGTATTCCGGCTCAAAACAACGGGTTACTTCGTTTTTGATTGAAACTAGCACGATTAACGAGCATCGATTTTACAAGTCGTCGAAGAGTAGACGAGAAAAAGGTGTAAACTTTTTCTCTCAGAACTGCGTGAAAACTTGTATTCCGGCTCAAAACAACGGGTTACTTCGTTTTTGATTGAAACTAGCACGATTAACGAGCATCGATTTTACAAGTCGTCGAAGAGTAGACGAGAGATAGGTGTAAACTTTTTCTCTCAGAACTGCGTGAAAACTTGTATTCCGGCTCAAAACAACGGGTTACTTCGTTTTTGATTGAAACTAGCACGATTAACGAGCATCGATTTTACAAGTCTTCGAAGAGTAGACGAGAGATAGGTGTAAACTTTTTCTCTCAGAACTGCGTGAAAACTTGTATTCCGGCTCAAAACAACGGGTTACTTCGTTTTTGATTGAAACTAGCACGATTAACGAGCATCGATTTTACAAGTCGTCGAAGAGTAGACGAGAGATAGGTGTAAACTTTTTCTCTCAGAACTGCGTGAAAACTTGTATTCCGGCTCAAAACAACGGGTTACTTCGTTTTTGATTGAAACTAGCACGATTAACGAGCATCGATTTTACAAGTCGTCGAAGAGTAGACGAGAAAAAGGTGTAAACTTTTTCTCTCAGAACTGCGTGAAAACTTGTATTCCGGCTCAAAACAACGGGTTACTTCGTTTTTGATTGAAACTAGCACGATTAACGAGCATCGATTTTACAAGTCGTCGAAGAGTAGACGAGAAAAAGGTGTAAACTTTTTCTCTCAGAACTGCGTGAAAACTTGTATTCCGGCTCAAAACAACGGGTTACTTCGTTTTTGATTGAAACTAGCACGATTAACGAGCATCGATTTTACAAGTCGTCGAAGAGTAGACGAGAGATAGGTGTAAACTTTTTCTCTCAGAACTGCGTGAAAACTTGTATTCCGGCTCAAAACAACGGGTTACTTCGTTTTTGATTGAAACTAGCACGATTAACGAGCATCGATTTTACAAGTCGTCGAAGAGTAGACGAGAAAAAGGTGTAAACTTTTTCTCTCAGAACTGCGTGAAAACTTGTATTCCGGCTCAAAACAACGGGTTACTTCGTTTTTGATTGAAACTAGCACGATTAACGAGCATCGATTTTACAAGTCTTCGAAGAGTAGACGAGAGATAGGTGTAAACTTTTTCTCTCAGAACTGCGTGAAAACTTGTATTCCGGCTCAAAACAACGGGTTACTTCGTTTTTGATTGAAACTAGCACGATTAACGAGCATCGATTTTACAAGTCGTCGAAGAGTAGACGAGAAAAAGGTGTAAACTTTTTCTCTCAGAACTGCGTGAAAACTTGTATTCCGGCTCAAAACAACGGGTTACTTCGTTTTTGATTGAAACTAGCACGATTAACGAGCATCGATTTTACAAGTCGTCGAAGAGTAGACGAGAGATAGGTGTAAACTTTTTCTCTCAGAACTGCGTGAAAACTTGTATTCCGGCTCAAAACAACGGGTTACTTCGTTTTTGATTGAAACTAGCACGATTAACGAGCATCGATTTTACAAGTCGTCGAAGAGTAGACGAGAGATAGGTGTAAACTTTTTCTCTCAGAACTGCGTGAAAACTTGTATTCCGGCTCAAAACAACGGGTTACTTCGTTTTTGATTGAAACTAGCACGATTAACGAGCATCGATTTTACAAGTCGTCGAAGAGTAGACGAGAGATAGGTGTAAACTTTTTCTCTCAGAACTGCGTGAAAACTTGTATTCCGGCTCAAAACAACGGGTTACTTCGTTTTTGATTGAAACTAGCACGATTAACGAGCATCGATTTTACAAGTCGTCGAAGAGTAGACGAGAGATAGGTGTAAACTTTTTCTCTCAGAACTGCGTGAAAACTTGTATTCCGGCTCAAAACAACGGGTTACTTCGTTTTTGATTGAAACTAGCACGATTAACGAGCATCGATTTTACAAGTCGTCGAAGAGTAGACGAGAAAAAGGTGTAAACTTTTTCTCTCAGAACTGCGTGAAAACTTGTATTCCGGCTCAAAACAACGGGTTACTTCGTTTTTGATTGAAACTAGCACGATTAACGAGCATCGATTTTACAAGTCTTCGAAGAGTAGACGAGAGATAGGTGTAAACTTTTTCTCTCAGAACTGCGTGAAAACTTGTATTCCGGCTCAAAACAACGGGTTACTTCGTTTTTGATTGAAACTAGCACGATTAACGAGCATCGATTTTACAAGTCGTCGAAGAGTAGACGAGAGATAGGTGTAAACTTTTTCTCTCAGAACTGCGTGAAAACTTGTATTCCGGCTCAAAACAACGGGTTACTTCGTTTTTGATTGAAACTAGCACGATTAACGAGCATCGATTTTACAAGTCGTCGAAGAGTAGACGAGAGATAGGTGTAAACTTTTTCTCTCAGAACTGCGTGAAAACTTGTATTCCGGCTCAAAACAACGGGTTACTTCATTTTTGATTGAAACTAGCACGATTAACGAGCATCGATTTTACAAGTCGTCGAAGAGTAGACGAGAGATAGGTGTAAACTTTTTCTCTCAGAACTGCGTGAAAACTTGTATTCCGGCTCAAAACAACGGGTTACTTCGTTTTTGATTGAAACTAGCACGATTAACGAGCATCGATTTACAAGTCGTCGAAGAGTAGACGAGAGATAGGTGTAAACTTTTTCTCTCAGAACTGCGTGAAAACTTGTATTCCGGCTCAAAACAACGGGTTACTTCATTTTTGATTGAAACTAGCACGATTAACGAGCATCGATTTTACAAGTCTTCGAAGAGTAGACGAGAGATAGGTGTAAACTTTTTCTCTCAGAACTGCGTGAAAACTTGTATTCCGGCTCAAAACAACGGGTTACTTCGTTTTTGATTGAAACTAGCACGATTAACGAGCATCGATTTTACAAGTCGTCGAAGAGTAGACGAGAGATAGGTGTAAACTTTTTCTCTCAGAACTGCGTGAAAACTTGTATTCCGGCTCAAAACAACGGGTTACTTCGTTTTTGATTGAAACTAGCACGATTAACGAGCATCGATTTTACAAGTCGTCGAAGAGTAGACGAGAGATAGGTGTAAACTTTTTCTCTCAGAACTGCGTGAAAACTTGTATTCCGGCTCAAAACAACGGGTTACTTCGTTTTTGATTGAAACTAGCACGATTAACGAGCATCGATTTTACAAGTCTTCGAAGAGTAGACGAGAGATAGGTGTAAACTTTTTCTCTCAGAACTGCGTGAAAACTTGTATTCCGGCTCAAAACAACGGGTTACTTCGTTTTTGATTGAAACTAGCACGATTAACGAGCATCGATTTTACAAGTCTTCGAAGAGTAGACGAGAGATAGGTGTAAACTTTTTCTCTCAGAACTGCGTGAAAACTTGTATTCCGGCTCAAAACAACGGGTTACTTCGTTTTTGATTGAAACTAGCACGATTAACGAGCATCGATTTTACAAGTCGTCGAAGAGTAGACGAGAGATAGGTGTAAACTTTTTCTCTCAGAACTGCGTGAAAACTTGTATTCCGGCTCAAAACAACGGGTTACTTCGTTTTTGATTGAAACTAGCACGATTAACGAGCATCGATTTTACAAGTCGTCGAAGAGTAGACGAGAGATAGGTGTAAACTTTTTCTCTCAGAACTGCGTGAAAACTTGTATTCCGGCTCAAAACAACGGGTTACTTCATTTTTGATTGAAACTAGCACGATTAACGAGCATCGATTTTACAAGTCGTCGAAGAGTAGACGAGAGATAGGTGTAAACTTTTTCTCTCAGAACTGCGTGAAAACTTGTATTCCGGCTCAAAACAACGGGTTACTTCGTTTTTGATTGAAACTAGCACGATTAACGAGCATCGATTTTACAAGTCGTCGAAGAGTAGACGAGAGATAGGTGTAAACTTTTTCTCTCAGAACTGCGTGAAAACTTGTATTCCGGCTCAAAACAACGGGATACATCGTTTTAGATCGAAACTAGCACGATTAACGAGCATCGATTTTACAAGTCGTCGAAGAGTAGACGAGAAAAAGGTGTAAACTTTTTCTCTCAGAACTGCGCGAAAACTTGTATTCCGGCTCAAAACAACGGGATACATCGTTTTAGAGCGATACTATCAAGATTCACGAGCATCGATTTTACAAGTCGTCGAAGAGTAGACGAGAGAAAGGTGTAAACGTTTTCTCTCAGAACTGCGCGAAAAATTGTATTCCGGCTCAAAACAACGAGATACATTGTTTTAGATCGAAAGTAGCAAAATTCACGAGCATCGATTTAACAAGTCGTCGAAGAGTAGACGAGAGAAAGGTGTAAACTTTTTCTCTCAGAACTGCGCGAAAACTTGTATTCCGGCTCAAAACAACGGGATACATCGTTTTAGATCGAAACTAGCAAAATTCACGTGCATCGATTTTACAAGTCGTCGAAGAGTAGACGAGAAAAACGTGTAAACTTTTCCTCTCAGAACTGCGAGAAAACTTGTATTTCGGCTCAAAACAACGGGATACATCGTTTTAGATCGAAACTAGCAAGATTCACGAGCATCGATTTTACAAGTCGTCGAAGAGTAGACGAGAACAAGGTGTAAACTTTTTCTCTCAGAACTGCGCGAAAACTTGTATTCCGGCTCAAAACAACGGGATACATCGTTTTAGATCGAAACTAGCACGATTAACGAGCATCGATTTTACAAGTCGTCGAAGAGTAGACGAGAGATAGGTGTAAACGTTTTCTCTCAGAACTGCGCGAAAACTTGTATTCCGGCTCAAAACAACGGGATACATTGTTTTAGATCGAAACTAGCAAGATTCACGAGCATCGATTTTACATGTCGTCGAAGAGAACGAGAGAAAGGTGTAAACTTTTTCTCTCAGAACTGCGCAAAAACTTGTATTCCGGCTCAAAACAACGGGATACATCATTTTAGATCGAAACTAGCAAGATTAACGAGCATCAATTTTACAACTCGACGGAGAGTAGACGAGAGAAAGGTGTAAACTTTTTCTCTCAGAACTGCGCGAAAACTTGTATTCCGGCTCAAAAAAACGGGATACATCGTTTTAGATCGAAACTAGCACGATTAACGAGCATCGATTTTACAAGTCGTCGAAGAGTAGACGAGAGATAGGTGTAAACTTTTTCTCTCAGAACTGCGCGAAAACTTGTATTCCGGCTCAAAACAACGGGATACATTGTTTTAGATCGAAACTAGCAAAATTCACGAGCATCGATTTTACATGTCGTCGAAGAGAACGGGAGAAAGGTGTAAACTTTTTCTCTCAGAACTGCGCAAAAACTTGTCTTCCGGCTCAAAACAACGGGATACTTAGTTTTAGATCGAAACTAGCAAGATTCACGAGCATCGATTTTACAAGTCGTCGAAGAGTAGACGAGAGAAAGGTGTAAACTTTTTCTCTCAGAACTGCGCAAAGACTTGTATTCCGGCTCAAAACAACGGGATACATCATTTTAGATTGAAACTAGCAAGATTAACGAGCATCGATTTTACAAGTCGTCGAAGAGTAGACGAGAAAAACGTGTAAACTTTTCCTCTCAGAACTGCGAGAAAACTTGTATTTCGGCTCAAAACAACGGGATACATCGTTTTAGATCGAAACTAGCAAGATTCACGAGCATCGATTTTACAAGTCGTCGAAGAGTAGACGAGAACAAGGTGTAAACTTTTTCTCTCAGAACTGCGCGAAAACTTGTATTCCGGCTCAAAACAACGGGATACATCGTTTTAGATCGAAACTAGCACGATTAACGAGCATCGATTTTACAAGTCGTCGAAGAGTAGACGAGAGATAGGTGTAAACGTTTTCTCTCAGAACTGCGCGAAAACTTGTATTCCGGCTCAAAACAACGGGATACATTGTTTTAGATCGAAACTAGCAAGATTCACGAGCATCGATTTTACATGTCGTCGAAGAGAACGAGAGAAAGGTGTAAACTTTTTCTCTCAGAACTGCGCAAAAACTTGTATTCCGGCTCAAAACAACGGGATACATCATTTTAGATCGAAACTAGCAAGATTCAGCAGCATCGATTTTACAAGTCGTCGAAGAGTAGACGAGAGAAAGGTGTAAACTTTTTCTCTCAGAACTGCGCGAAAACTTGTATTCCGGCTCAAAACAACGGGATACATCGTTTTAGAGCGATACTATCAAGATTCACGAGCATCGATTTTACAAGTCGTCGAAGAGTAGACGAGAGAAAGGTGTAAACGTTTTCTCTCAGAACTGCGCGAAAAATTGTATTCCGGATCAAAACAACGAGATACGTTGTTTTAGATCGAAAGTAGCAAAATTCACGAGCATCGATTTAACAAGTCGTCGAAGAGTAGACGAGAGAAAGGTGTAAACATTTTCTCTCAGAACTGCGCGAAAACTTGTATTCCGGCTCAAAACAACGGGATACATCGTTTTAGATCGAAACTAGCAAAATTCACGAGCATCGATTTTACAAGTCGTCGAAGAGTAGACGAGAGAAACGTGTAAACTTTTTCTCTCAGAACTGCGAGAAAACGTGTATTTCGGCTCAAAACAACGGGATACATCGTTTTAGATCGAAACTAGCACGATTAACGAGCATCGATTTACAAGTCGTCGAAGAGTAGACGAGAGATAGGTGTAAACTTTTTCTCTCAGAACTGCGCGAAAACTTGTATTCCGGCTCAAAACAACGGGATACATTGTTTTAGATCGAAACTAGCAAGATTCACGAGCATCGATTTTACATGTCGTCGAAGAGAACGAGCGAAAGGTGTAAACTTTTTCTCTCAGAACTTGCGCAAAAACTTGTATTCCGGCTCAAAACAACGGCATACTTCGTTTTAGATCGAAACTAGCAAGATTCACGAGCATCGATTTTACAAGTCGTCGAAGAGTAGACGAGAGAAAGGTGTAAACTTTTTATCTCAGAACTGCGCGAAGACTTGTATTCCGGCTCAAAACAACGGGATACATCGTTTTAGATCGAAACTAGCACGATTAACGAGCATCAATTTTACAAGTCGTCGAAGAGTAGACGAGAGAAAGGTGTAAACTTTTTCTGTCAGAACTGCGCGAAAACTTGTATTCCGGCTCAAAACAACGGGATACATCGTTTTAGATCGAAACTATCAAGATTCAGCAGCATCGATTTTACAAGTCGTCGAAGAGTAGACGAGAGAAAGGTGTAAACTTTTTCTCTCAGAACTGCGCGAAAACTTGTATTCCGGCTCAAAACAACGGGATACATCGTTTTAGAGCGATACTATCAAGATTCACGAGCATCGATTTTACAAGTCGTCGAAGAGTAGACGAGAGAAAGGTGTAAACTTTTTCTCTCAGAACTGCGCGAAAACTTGTATTCCGGCTCAAAACAACGGGATACATCGTTTTAGAGCGATACTATCAAGATTCACGAGCATCGATTTTACAAGTCGTCGAAGAGTAAACGAGAGAAAGGTGTAAACGTTTTCTCTCAGAACTGCGCGAAAAATTGTATTCCGGCTCAAAACAACGAGATACATTGATTTAGATCGAAAGTAGCAAAATTCACGAGCATCGATTTAACAAGTCGTCGAAGAGTAGACGAGAGAAAGGTGTAAACTTTTTCTCTCAGAACTGCGCGAAAACTTGTATTCCGGCTCAAAACAACGGGATACATCGTTTTAGATCGAAACTAGCAAAATTCACGTGCATCGATTTTACAAGTGGTCGAAGAGTAGACGAGAAAAACGTGTAAACTTTTCCTCTCAGAACTGCGAGAAAACTTGTATTTCGGCTCAAAACAACGGGATACATCGTTTTAGATCGAAACTAGCAAGATTCACGAGCATCGATTTTACAAGTCGTCGAAGAGTAGACGAGAACAAGGTGTAAACTTTTTCTCTCAGAACTGCGCGAAAACTTGTATTCCGGCTCAAAACAACGGGATACATCGTTTTAGATCGAAACTAGCACGATTAACGAGCATCGATTTTACAAGTCGTCGAAGAGTAGACGAGAGATAGGTGTAAACGTTTTCTCTCAGAACTGCGCGAAAACTTGTATTCCGGCTCAAAACAACGGGATACATTGTTTTAGATCGAAACTAGCAAGATTCACGAGCATCGATTTTACATGTCGTCGAAGAGAACGAGAGAAAGGTGTAAACTTTTTCTCTCAGAACTGCGCAAAAGCTTGTATTCCGGCTCAAAACAACGGGATACATCATTTTAGATCGAAACTAGCAAGATTAACGAGCATCAATTTTACAACTCGACGGAGAGTAGACGAGAGAAAGGTGTAAACTTTTTCTCTCAGAACTGCGCGAAAACTTGTATTCCGGCTCAAAAAAACGGGATACATCGTTTTAGATCGAAACTAGCACGATTAACGAGCATCGATTTTACAAGTCGTCGAAGAGTAGACGAGAGATAGGTGTAAACTTTTTCTCTCAGAACGGCGCGAAAACTTGTATTCCGGCTCAAAACAACGGGATACATTGTTTTAGATCGAAACTAGCAAAATTCACGAGCATCGATTTTACATGTCGTCGAAGAGAACGAGAGAAAGGTGTAAACTTTTTCTCTCAGAACTGCGCAAAAACTTGTCTTCCGGCTCAAAACAACGGGATACTTAGTTTTAGATCGAAACTAGCAAGATTCACGAGCATCGATTTTACAAGTCGTCGAAGAGTAGACGAGAGAAAGGTGTAAACTTTTTCTCTCAGAACTGCGCAAAGACTTGTATTCCGGCTCAAAACAACGGGATACATCATTTTAGATTGAAACTAGCAAGATTAACGAGCATCGATTTTACAAGTCGTCGAAGAGTAGACGAGAAAAACATGTAAACTTTTCCTCTCAGAACTGCGAGAAAACTTGTATTTCGGCTCAAAACAACGGGATACATCGTTTTAGATCGAAACTAGCAAGATTCACGAGCATCGATTTTACAAGTCGTCGAAGAGTAGACGAGAACAAGGTGTAAACTTTTTCTCTCAGAACTGCGCGAAAACTTGTATTCCGGCTCAAAACAACGGGATACATCGTTTTAGATCGAAACTAGCACGATTAACGAGCATCGATTTTACAAGTCGTCGAAGAGTAGACGAGAGATAGGTGTAAACGTTTTCTCTCAGAACTGCGCGAAAACTTGTATTCCGGCTCAAAACAACGGGATACATTGTTTTAGATCGAAACTAGCAAGATTCACGAGCATCGATTTTACATGTCGTCGAAGAGAACGAGAGAAAGGTGTAAACTTTTTCTCTCAGAACTGCGCAAAAACTTGTATTCCGGCTCAAAACAACGGGATACATCATTTTAGATCGAAACTAGCAAGATTCAGCAGCATCGATTTTACAAGTCGTCGAAGAGTAGACGAGAGAAAGGTGTAAACTTTTTCTCTCAGAACTGCGCGAAAACTTGTATTCCGGCTCAAAACAACGGGATACATCGTTTTAGAGCGATACTATCAAGATTCACGAGCATCGATTTTACAAGTCGTCGAAGAGTAGACGAGAGAAAGGTGTAAACGTTTTCTCTCAGAACTGCGCGAAAAATTGTATTCCGGATCAAAACAACGAGATACATTGTTTTAGATCGAAAGTAGCAAAATTCACGAGCATCGATTTAACAAGTCGTCGAAGAGTAGACGAGAGAAAGGTGTAAACTTTTTCTCTCAGAACTGCGCGAAAACTTGTATTCCGGCTCAAAACAACGGGATACATCGTTTTAGATCGAAACTAGCAAAATTCACGAGCATCGATTTTACAAGTCGTCGAAGAGTAGACGAGAGAAACGTGTAAACTTTTTCTCTCAGAACTGCGAGAAAACGTGTATTTCGGCTCAAAACAACGGGATACATCGTTTTAGATCGAAACTAGCACGATTAACGAGCATCGATTTACAAGTCGTCGAAGAGTAGACGAGAGATAGGTGTAAACTTTTTCTCTCAGAACTGCGCGAAAACTTGTATTCCGGCTCAAAACAACGGGATACATTGTTTTAGATCGAAACTAGCAAGATTCACGAGCATCGATTTTACATGTCGTCGAAGAGAACGAGCGAAAGGTGTAAACTTTTCCTCTCAGAACTTGCGCAAAAACTTGTATTCCGGCTCAAAACAACGGGATACTTCGTTTTAGATCGAAACTAGCAAGATTCACGAGCATCGATTTTACAAGTCGTCGAAGAGTAGACGAGAGAAAGGTGTAAACTTTTTATCTCAGAACTGCGCGAAGACTTGTATTCCGGCTCAAAACAACGGGATACATCGTTTTAGATCGAAACTAGCAAGATTAACGAGCATCGATTTTACAAGTCGACGAAGAGTAGACGAGAGAAAGGTGTAAACTTTTTCTCTCAGAACTGCGCGAAACTTGTATTCTGGCCCAAAACAACGGGATACATCGTTTTAGATCGAAACTAGCACGATTAACGAGCATCGATTTTACAAGTCGTCGAAGAGTAGACGAGAAAAAGGTGTAAACTTTTTCTCTCAGAACTGCGCGAAAACTTGTATTCCGGCTCAAAACAACGGGATACATCGTTTTAGAGCGATACTATCAAGATTCACGAGCATCGATTTTACAAGTCGTCGAAGAGTAGACGAGAGAAAGGTGTAAACGTTTTCTCTCAGAACTGCGCGAAAAATTGTATTCCGGCTCAAAACAACGAGATACATTGTTTTAGATCGAAAGTAGCAAAATTTACGAGCATCGATTTAACAAGTCGTCGAAGAGTAGACGAGAGAAAGGTGTAAACTTTTTCTCTCAGAACTGCGCGAAAACTTGTATTCCGGCTCAAAACAACGGGATACATCGTTTTAGATCGAAACTAGCAAAATTCACGTGCATCGATTTTACAAGTCGTCGAAGAGTAGACGAGAAAAACGTGTAAACTTTTCCTCTCAGAACTGCGAGAAAACTTGTATTTCGGCTCAAAACAACGGGATATCGTTTTAGATCGAAACTAGCAAGATTCACGAGCATCGATTTTACAAGTCGTCGAAGAGTAGACGAGAACAAGGTGTAAACTTTTTCTCTCAGAACTGCGCGAAAACTTGTATTCCGGCTCAAAACAACGGGATACATCGTTTTAGATCGAAACTAGCACGATTAACGAGCATCGATTTTACAAGTCGTCGAAGAGTAGACGAGAGATAGGTGTAAACGTTTTCTCTCAGAACTGCGCGAAAACTTGTATTCCGGCTCAAAACAACGGGATACATTGTTTTAGATCGAAACTAGCAAGATTCACGAGCATCGATTTTACATGTCGTCGAAGAGAACGAGAGAAAGGTGTAAACTTTTTCTCTCAGAACTGCGCAAAAACTTGTATTCCGGCTCAAAACAACGGGATACATCATTTTAGATCGAAACTAGCAAGATTAACGAGCATCAATTTTACAACTCGACGGAGAGTAGACGAGAGAAAGGTGTAAACTTTTTCTCTCAGAACTGCGCGAAAACTTGTATTCCGGCTCAAAAAAACGGGATACATCGTTTTAGATCGAAACTAGCACGATTAACGAGCATCGATTTTACAAGTCGTCGAAGAGTAGACGAGAGATAGGTGTAAACTTTTTCTCTCAGAACTGCGCGAAAACTTGTATTCCGGCTCAAAACAACGGGATACATTGTTTTAGATCGAAACTAGCAAAATTCACGAGCATCGATTTTACATGTCGTCGAAGAGAACGGGAGAAAGGTGTAAACTTTTTCTCTCAGAACTGCGCAAAAACTTGTCTTCCGGCTCAAAACAACGGGATACTTAGTTTTAGATCGAAACTAGCAAGATTCACGAGCATCGATTTTACAAGTCGTCGAAGAGTAGACGAGAGAAAGGTGTAAACTTTTTCTCTCAGAACTGCGCAAAGACTTGTATTCCGGCTCAAAACAACGGGATACATCATTTTAGATTGAAACTAGCAAGATTAACGAGCATCGATTTTACAAGTCGTCGAAGAGTAGACGAGAAAAACGTGTAAACTTTTCCTCTCAGAACTGCGAGAAAACTTGTATTTCGGCTCAAAACAACGGGATACATCGTTTTAGATCGAAACTAGCAAGATTCACGAGCATCGATTTTACAAGTCGTCGAAGAGTAGACGAGAACAAGGTGTAAACTTTTTCTCTCAGAACTGCGCGAAAACTTGTATTCCGGCTCAAAACAACGGGATACATCGTTTTAGATCGAAACTAGCACGATTAACGAGCATCGATTTTACAAGTCGTCGAAGAGTAGACGAGAGATAGGTGTAAACGTTTTCTCTCAGAACTGCGCGAAAACTTGTATTCCGGCTCAAAACAACGGGATACATTGTTTTAGATCGAAACTAGCAAGATTCACGAGCATCGATTTTACATGTCGTCGAAGAGAACGAGAGAAAGGTGTAAACTTTTTCTCTCAGAACTGCGCAAAAACTTGTATTCCGGCTCAAAACAACGGGATACATCATTTTAGATCGAAACTAGCAAGATTCAGCAGCATCGATTTTACAAGTCGTCGAAGAGTAGACGAGAGAAAGGTGTAAACTTTTTCTCTCAGAACTGCGCGAAAACTTGTATTCCGGCTCAAAACAACGGGATACATCGTTTTAGAGCGATACTATCAAGATTCACGAGCATCGATTTTACAAGTCGTCGAAGAGTAGACGAGAGAAAGGTGTAAACGTTTTCTCTCAGAACTGCGCGAAAAATTGTATTCCGGATCAAAACAACGAGATACGTTGTTTTAGATCGAAAGTAGCAAAATTCACGAGCATCGATTTAACAAGTCGTCGAAGAGTAGACGAGAGAAAGGTGTAAACATTTTCTCTCAGAACTGCGCGAAAACTTGTATTCCGGCTCAAAACAACGGGATACATCGTTTTAGATCGAAACTAGCAAAATTCACGAGCATCGATTTTACAAGTCGTCGAAGAGTAGACGAGAGAAACGTGTAAACTTTTTCTCTCAGAACTGCGAGAAAACGTGTATTTCGGCTCAAAACAACGGGATACATCGTTTTAGATCGAAACTAGCACGATTAACGAGCATCGATTTACAAGTCGTCGAAGAGTAGACGAGAGATAGGTGTAAACTTTTTCTCTCAGAACTGCGCGAAAACTTGTATTCCGGCTCAAAACAACGGGATACATTGTTTTAGATCGAAACTAGCAAGATTCACGAGCATCGATTTTACATGTCGTCGAAGAGAACGAGCGAAAGGTGTAAACTTTTTCTCTCAGAACTTGCGCAAAAACTTGTATTCCGGCTCAAAACAACGGCATACTTCGTTTTAGATCGAAACTAGCAAGATTCACGAGCATCGATTTTACAAGTCGTCGAAGAGTAGACGAGAGAAAGGTGTAAACTTTTTATCTCAGAACTGCGCGAAGACTTGTATTCCGGCTCAAAACAACGGGATACATCGTTTTAGATCGAAACTAGCACGATTAACGAGCATCAATTTTACAAGTCGTCGAAGAGTAGACGAGAGAAAGGTGTAAACTTTTTCTCTCAGAACTGCGCGAAAACTTGTATTCCGGCTCAAAACAACGGGATACATCGTTTTAGATCGAAACTATCAAGATTCAGCAGCATCGATTTTACAAGTCGTCGAAGAGTAGACGAGAGAAAGGTGTAAACTTTTTCTCTCAGAACTGCGCGAAAACTTGTATTCCGGCTCAAAACAACGGGATACATCGTTTTAGAGCGATACTATCAAGATTCACGAGCATCGATTTTACAAGTCGTCGAAGAGTAGACGAGAGAAAGGTGTAAACTTTTTCTCTCAGAACTGCGCGAAAACTTGTATTCCGGCTCAAAACAACGGGATACATCGTTTTAGAGCGATACTATCAAGATTCACGAGCATCGATTTTACAAGTCGTCGAAGAGTAAACGAGAGAAAGGTGTAAACGTTTTCTCTCAGAACTGCGCGAAAAATTGTATTCCGGCTCAAAACAACGAGATACATTGATTTAGATCGAAAGTAGCAAAATTCACGAGCATCGATTTAACAAGTCGTCGAAGAGTAGACGAGAGAAAGGTGTAAACTTTTTCTCTCAGAACTGCGCGAAAACTTGTATTCCGGCTCAAAACAACGGGATACATCGTTTTAGATCGAAACTAGCAAAATTCACGTGCATCGATTTTACAAGTCGTCGAAGAGTAGACGAGAAAAACGTGTAAACTTTTCCTCTCAGAACTGCGAGAAAACTTGTATTTCGGCTCAAAACAACGGGATACATCGTTTTAGATCGAAACTAGCAAGATTCACGAGCATCGATTTTACAAGTCGTCGAAGAGTAGACGAGAACAAGGTGTAAACTTTTTCTCTCAGAACTGCGCGAAAACTTGTATTCCGGCTCAAAACAACGGGATACATCGTTTTAGATCGAAACTAGCACGATTAACGAGCATCGATTTTACAAGTCGTCGAAGAGTAGACGAGAGATAGGTGTAAACGTTTTCTCTCAGAACTGCGCGAAAACTTGTATTCCGGCTCAAAACAACGGGATACATTGTTTTAGATCGAAACTAGCAAGATTCACGAGCATCGATTTTACATGTCGTCGAAGAGAACGAGAGAAAGGTGTAAACTTTTTCTCTCAGAACTGCGCAAAAGCTTGTATTCCGGCTCAAAACAACGGGATACATCATTTTAGATCGAAACTAGCAAGATTAACGAGCATCAATTTTACAACTCGACGGAGAGTAGACGAGAGAAAGGTGTAAACTTTTTCTCTCAGAACTGCGCGAAAACTTGTATTCCGGCTCAAAAAAACGGGATACATCGTTTTAGATCGAAACTAGCACGATTAACGAGCATCGATTTTACAAGTCGTCGAAGAGTAGACGAGAGATAGGTGTAAACTTTTTCTCTCAGAACGGCGCGAAAACTTGTATTCCGGCTCAAAACAACGGGATACATTGTTTTAGATCGAAACTAGCAAAATTCACGAGCATCGATTTTACATGTCGTCGAAGAGAACGAGAGAAAGGTGTAAACTTTTTCTCTCAGAACTGCGCAAAAACTTGTCTTCCGGCTCAAAACAACGGGATACTTAGTTTTAGATCGAAACTAGCAAGATTCACGAGCATCGATTTTACAAGTCGTCGAAGAGTAGACGAGAGAAAGGTGTAAACTTTTTCTCTCAGAACTGCGCAAAGACTTGTATTCCGGCTCAAAACAACGGGATACATCATTTTAGATTGAAACTAGCAAGATTAACGAGCATCGATTTTACAAGTCGTCGAAGAGTAGACGAGAAAAACATGTAAACTTTTCCTCTCAGAACTGCGAGAAAACTTGTATTTCGGCTCAAAACAACGGGATACATCGTTTTAGATCGAAACTAGCAAGATTCACGAGCATCGATTTTACAAGTCGTCGAAGAGTAGACGAGAACAAGGTGTAAACTTTTTCTCTCAGAACTGCGCGAAAACTTGTATTCCGGCTCAAAACAACGGGATACATCGTTTTAGATCGAAACTAGCACGATTAACGAGCATCGATTTTACAAGTCGTCGAAGAGTAGACGAGAGATAGGTGTAAACGTTTTCTCTCAGAACTGCGCGAAAACTTGTATTCCGGCTCAAAACAACGGGATACATTGTTTTAGATCGAAACTAGCAAGATTCACGAGCATCGATTTTACATGTCGTCGAAGAGAACGAGAGAAAGGTGTAAACTTTTTCTCTCAGAACTGCGCAAAAACTTGTATTCCGGCTCAAAACAACGGGATACATCATTTTAGATCGAAACTAGCAAGATTCAGCAGCATCGATTTTACAAGTCGTCGAAGAGTAGACGAGAGAAAGGTGTAAACTTTTTCTCTCAGAACTGCGCGAAAACTTGTATTCCGGCTCAAAACAACGGGATACATCGTTTTAGAGCGATACTATCAAGATTCACGAGCATCGATTTTACAAGTCGTCGAAGAGTAGACGAGAGAAAGGTGTAAACGTTTTCTCTCAGAACTGCGCGAAAAATTGTATTCCGGATCAAAACAACGAGATACATTGTTTTAGATCGAAAGTAGCAAAATTCACGAGCATCGATTTAACAAGTCGTCGAAGAGTAGACGAGAGAAAGGTGTAAACTTTTTCTCTCAGAACTGCGCGAAAACTTGTATTCCGGCTCAAAACAACGGGATACATCGTTTTAGATCGAAACTAGCAAAATTCACGAGCATCGATTTTACAAGTCGTCGAAGAGTAGACGAGAGAAACGTGTAAACTTTTTCTCTCAGAACTGCGAGAAAACGTGTATTTCGGCTCAAAACAACGGGATACATCGTTTTAGATCGAAACTAGCACGATTAACGAGCATCGATTTACAAGTCGTCGAAGAGTAGACGAGAGATAGGTGTAAACTTTTTCTCTCAGAACTGCGCGAAAACTTGTATTCCGGCTCAAAACAACGGGATACATTGTTTTAGATCGAAACTAGCAAGATTCACGAGCATCGATTTTACATGTCGTCGAAGAGAACGAGCGAAAGGTGTAAACTTTTCCTCTCAGAACTTGCGCAAAAACTTGTATTCCGGCTCAAAACAACGGGATACTTCGTTTTAGATCGAAACTAGCAAGATTCACGAGCATCGATTTTACAAGTCGTCGAAGAGTAGACGAGAGAAAGGTGTAAACTTTTTATCTCAGAACTGCGCGAAGACTTGTATTCCGGCTCAAAACAACGGGATACATCGTTTTAGATCGAAACTAGCAAGATTAACGAGCATCGATTTTACAAGTCGACGAAGAGTAGACGAGAGAAAGGTGTAAACTTTTTCTCTCAGAACTGCGCGAAACTTGTATTCTGGCCCAAAACAACGGGATACATCGTTTTAGATCGAAACTAGCCCGATTAACGAGCATCGATTTTACAAGTCGTCGAAGAGTAGACGAGAGAAAGGTTTAAACTTTTTCTCTCAGAACTGCGCGAAAACTTGTATTCCGGCTCAAAACAACGGGATACATCGTTTTAGATCGAAAGTATCAAGATTCACCAGCATCGATTTTACAATTCGTCGAAGAGTAGACGAGAGAAAGGTGTAAACTTTTTCTCTCAGAACTGCACGAAAACTTGTATTCCGGCTCAAAACAACGGGATACATCGTTTTAGAGCGATACTATCAAGATTCACGAGCATCGATTTTACAAGTCGTCGAAGAGTAGACGAGAGAAAGGTGTAAACGTTTTCTCTCAGAACTGCGCGAAAAACTGTATTCCGGCTCAAAACAACGAGATACATTTTTTAGATCGAAAGTAGCAAAATTCACGAGCATCGATTTAACAAGTCGTCGAAGAGTAGACGAGAGAAAGGTGTAAACTTTTTCTCTCAGAACTGCGCGAAAACTTGTATTCCGGCTCAAAACAACGGGATACATCGTTTTAGATCGAAACTAGCAAAATTCACGTGCATCGATTTTACAAGTCGTCGAAGAGTAGACGGGAAAAACGTGTAAACTTTTTCTCTCAGAACTGCGAGAAAACTTGTATTTCGTCTCAAAACAACGGGATACATCGTTTTAGATCGAAACTAGCAAGATTCACGAGCATCAATTTTACAAGTCGTCGAAGAGTAGACGAGAACAAGGTGTAAGCTTTTTCTCTCAGAACTGCGCGAAAACTTGTATTCCGGCTCAAAACAACGGGATACATCGTTTTAGATCGAAACTAGCACGATTAACGAGCATCGATTTTACAAGTCGTCGAAGAGTAGACGAGAGATAGGTGTAAACTTTTTCTCTCAGAACTGCGCGAAAAATTGTATTCCGGCTCAAAACAACGGGATACATCGTTTTAGATCGAAAGTAGCATGATTCACGAGCATCGATTTAACAAGTCGTCGAAGAGTAGACGAGATAGGTGTAAACTTTTTCTCTCAGAACTGCGCAAAAACTTGTATTGCGGCTCAAAACAACGGGATACATCGTTTTAGATGAAGACAAGCCAAATTCACGAGCATCGATTTTACAAGTCGTCGAAGAGTAGACGAGAGAAACGTGTAAACTTTTTCTCTCAGAACTGCGCGAAAACTTGTATTCCGGCTCAAAACAACGGGATACATCGTTTTAGATCGAAACTAGCAAAATTCACGTGCATCGATTTTACAAGTCGTCGAAGAGTAGACGAGAGAAACGTGTAAACTTTTTCTCTCAGAACTGCGAGAAAACGTGTATTTCGGCTCAAAACAACGGGATACATCGTTTTAGATCGAAACTAGCAAGATTCACGAGCATCGATTTTACAAGTCGTCGAAGAGTAGACGAGAAAAAGGTGTAAACTTTTTCTCTCAGAACTGCGCGAAAACTTGTATTCCGGCTCAAAACAACGGGATACATCGTTTTAGATCGAAACTGGCACGATTAACGAGCATCGATTTTACAAGTCGTCGAAGAGTAGACGAGAGATAGGTGTAAACTTTTTCTCTCAGAACTGCGCGAAAACTTGTATTCCTGCTCAAAACAACGGGATACATTGTTTTAGATCGAAACTAGCAAGATTCACGAGCATCGATTTTACATGTCGTCGAAGAGAACGAGAGAAAGGTGTAAACTTTTTCTCTCAGAACTGCGCAAAAACTTGTATTCCGGCTCAAAACAACGGGATACTTCGTTTTAGATTGAAACTAGCAAGATTCACGAGCATCGATTTTACAAGTCGTCGAAGAGTAGACGAGAGAAAGGTGTAAACTTTTTATCTCAGAACTGCGCGAAGACTTGTATTCCGGCTCAAAACAACGGGATACATCGTTTTAGATCGAAACTATCAAGATTAACGAGCATCGATTTTACAAGTCGACGAAGAGTAGACGAGAGAAAGGTGTAAACTTTTTCTCTCAGAACTGCGCGAAAACTTGTATTCTGGCCCAAAACAACGGGATACATCGTTTTAGATCGAAACTAGCACGATTAACGAGCATCGATTTTACAAGTCATCGAAGAGTAGACGAGAGAAAGGTGTAAACTTTTTTTCTCAGAACTGCGCGAAAACTTGTATTCCGGCTCAAAACAACGGGATACATCGTTTTAGATCGAAACTATCAAGATTCACCAGCATCGATTTTACAAGTCGTCGAAGAGTAGACGAGAGAAAGGTGTAAACTTTTTCTCTCAGAACTGCGCGAAAACTTGTATTCCGGCTCAAAACAACGGGATACATTGTTTTAGAGCGATACTATCAAGATTCACGAGCATCGATTTTACAAGTCGTCGAAGAGTAGACGAGAGAAAGGTGTAAACGTTTTCTCTCAGAACTGCGCGAAAAATTGTATTCCGGCTCAAAACAACGAGATACATTGTTTTAGATCGAAAGTAGCAAAATTCACGAGCATCGATTTAACAAGTCGTCGAAGAGTAGACGAGAGAAAGGTGTAAACTTTTTCTCTCAGAACTGCGCGAAAACTTGTATTCCGGCTCAAAACAACGGGATACATCGTTTTAGATCGAAACTAGCAAAATTCACGTGCATCGATTTTACAAGTCGTCGAAGAGTAGACGAGAAAAACGTGTAAACTTTTTCTCTCAGAACTGCGAGAAAACGTATTTCGGCTCAAAACAACGGGATACATCGTTTTAGATCGAAACTAGCAAGATTCACGAGCATCGATTTTACAAGTCGTCGAAGAGTAGACGAGAACAAGGTGTAAACTTTTTCTCTCAGAACTGCGCGAAAACTTGTATTCCGGCTCAAAACAACGGGATACATCGTTTTAGATCGAAACTAGCACGATTAACGAGCATCGATTTTACAAGTCGTCGAAGAGTAGACGAGAGATAGGTGTAAACTTTTTCTCTCAGAACTGCGCGAAAACTTGTATTCCGGCTCAAAATAACGGGATACATTGTTTCAGATCGAAACTAGCACGATTAACGAGCATCGATTTTACAAGTCGTCGAAGAGGTCGAGAGAAAGGTGTAAACTTTTTTTCTCAGAACTGCGCGAAAACTTGTATTCCGGCTCAAAACAACGGGATACATCGTTTTAGATCGAAACTATCAAGATTCACCAGCATCGATTTTACAAGTCGTCGAAGAGTAGACGAGAGAAAGGTGTAAACTTTTTCTCTCAGAACTGCGCGAAAACTTGTATTCCGGCTCAAAACAACGGGATACATTGTTTTAGAGCGATACTATCAAGATTCACGAGCATCGATTTTACAAGTCGTCGAAGAGTAGACGAGAGAAAGGTGTAAACGTTTTCTCTCAGAACTGCGCGAAAAATTGTATTCCGGCTCAAAACAACGAGATACATTGTTTTAGATCGAAAGTAGCAAAATTCACGAGCATCGATTTAACAAGTCGTCGAAGAGTAGACGAGAGAAAGGTGTAAACTTTTTCTCTCAGAACTGCGCGAAAACTTGTATTCCGGCTCAAAACAACGGGATACATCGTTTTAGATCGAAACTAGCAAAATTCACGTGCATCGATTTTACAAGTCGTCGAAGAGTAGACGAGAAAAACGTGTAAACTTTTTCTCTCAGAACTGCGAGAAAACTTGTATTTCGGCTCAAAACAACGGGATACATCGTTTTAGATCGAAACTAGCAAGATTCACGAGCATCGATTTTACAAGTCGTCGAAGAGTAGACGAGAACAAGGTGTAAACTTTTTCTCTCAGAACTGCGCGAAAACTTGTATTCCGGCTCAAAACAACGGGATACATCGTTTTAGATCGAAACTAGCACGATTAACGAGCATCGATTTTACAAGTCGTCGAAGAGTAGACGAGAGATAGGTGTAAACTTTTTCTCTCAGAACTGCGCGAAAACTTGTATTCCGGCTCAAAATAACGGGATACATTGTTTCAGATCGAAAATAGCAAGATTCACGAGCATCGATTTTACAAGTCGTCGAAGAGTAGACGAGGGAAAGGTAACTTGTATTCCGTCTCAAAACAACGGGATACATCATTTTAGATCGAAACTAGCAAGATTAACGAGCATCAATTTTACAAGTCGACGAAGAGTAGACGAGAGAAAGGTGCAAACTTTTTCTCTCAGAACTGCGCGAAAACTTGTATTCCGGCTCAAAATAACGGGATACATTGTTTCAGATCGAAAATAGCAAGATTCACGAGCATCGATTTTACAAGTCGTCGAAGAGTAGACGAGAGAAAGGTGTAAACTTTTTCTCTCAGAACTGTGCAAAAACTTGTATTCCGGCTCAAAACAACGGGATACATCATTTTAGATCGAAACTAGCAAGATTAACGAGCATCAATTTTACAAGTCGACGAAGAGTAGACGAGAGAAAGGTGTAAACTTTTTCTCTCAGAACTGCGCGAAAACTTGTATTCCGGCTCAAAACAACGGGATACATCGTTTTAGATCGAAACTAGCACGATTAACGAGCATCGATTTTACAAGTCGTCGAAGAGTAGACGAGAGAAAGGTGTAAACTTTTTCTCTCAGAACTGCGCGAAAACTTGTATTCCGGCTCAAAACAACGGGATACATCGTTTTAGATCGAAACTAGCAAGATTCACGAGCATCAATTTTACAAGTCGTCGAAGAATAGACGAGAAAAAGGTGTAAACTTTTTCTCTCAGAACTGCGCGAAAACTTGTATTCTGGCTCAAAACAACGGGATACATCGTTTTAGATCGAAACTAGCACGATTAACGTGCATCAATTTAAAAGTCGTCGAAGAGTAGACGAGAGAAAGGGGTAAACTTTTCTCTCAGAACTGCGCAAAAACTGGTATTCCGGCTCAAAACAACGGGATACATTGTTTTTAGCACGAAACTATCAAGATTCACGAGCGATCGATTTTACAAGTCGTCGAAGAGTAGACGAGAGAAAGGTGTAAACTTTTTCTCTCAGAACTGCGCGAAAACTTGTATTCCGGCTCAAAACAACGGGATACATCGTTTTAGATCGAAACTAGCAAGATTCACGAGCATCAATTTTACAAGTCGTCGAAGAATAGACGAGAAAAAGGTGTAAACTTTTTCCTCTCAGAACTGCGCGAAAACTTGTATTCCGGCTCAAAACAACGAGATACATTTTTTAGACCGAAAGTATCGCAAATTCACGAGCATCGATTTAACAAGTCGTCGAAGAGTAGACGAGAGAAAGGTGTAAAAGTTTTCTCTCAGAACTGCGCGAAAACTTGTATTCCGGCTCAAAACAACGGGATACATCGTTTTAGATCGAAACTAGCCCCGATTACCGAGCATCGATTTTACAAGTCGTCGAAGAGTAGACGAGAGAAAGGTGTAAACTTTTCTCTCAGAACTGCGCGAAAACTTGTATTCCGGCTCAAAACAACGGGATACATCGTTTTAGAGCGATACTATCAGATTCACGAGCATCGATTTTACAAGTCGTCGAAGAGTAGACGAGAGAAAGGTGTAAACGTTTTCTCTCAGAACTGCGCGAAAAATTGTATTCCGGCTCAAAACAACGAGATACATTGTTTTAGATCGAAAGTAGCAAAATTCACGAGCATCGATTTAACAAGTCGTCGAAGAGTAGACGAGAGAAAGGTGTAAACTTTTTCTCTCAGAACTGCGCGAAAACTTGTATTCCGGCTCAAAAACAACGGGATACATCGTTTTAGATCGAAACTAGCAAAATTCACGTGCATCGATTTTCCAAGTCGTCGAAGAGTAGACGAGAAAAACGTGTAAACTTTTCCTCTCAGAACTGCGAGAAAACTTGTATTTCGGCTCAAAACAACGGGATACATCGTTTTAGATCGAAACTAGCAAGATTCACGAGCATCGATTTTACAAGTCGTCGAAGAGTAGACGAGAACAAGGTGTAAACTTTTCTCTCAGAACTGCGCGAAAACTTGTATTCCGGCTCAAAACAACGGGATACATCGTTTTAGATCGAAACTAGCACGATTAACGAGCACTCGATTTTACAAGTCGTCGAAGAGTAGGACGAGAGATAGGTGTAAGACTTTTTCTCTCAGAACTGCCGCTAAACTTGTATTCCGGCTCAAAACAACGGGATACATCATTTTAGATCGAAACTAGCAAGATTAACGAGCAACAATTTTACAAGTCGACGAAGAGTAGACGAGAGAAAGGTGTAAACTTTTTCTCTCAGAAACTGCGCAAAAACTTGTCTCCGGCTCAAAACAACGGGATACATCATTTTAGATCGAAACTAGCAAGATTAACGAGCATCAATTTTACAAGTCGACGAAGAGTAGACGAGAGAAAGTGTAAACTTTTTCTCTCAGAACTGCGCGAAAACTTGTATTCCGGCTCAAAACAACGCGGATACATCGTTTTAGATCGAAACTAGCACGATTAACGAGCATTCGATTTTACAAGTCGTCGAAGAGTAGACGAGAGAAAGGTGTAAACTTTTTCTCTCAGAACTGCGCGAAAAACTTGTATTCTCCGGCTCAAAACAACGGGATACATCGTTTTAGATCGAAAACTATCAAGATTCAGCAGCATCGATTTTACAAGTCGGTCGAAGAGTAGACGAGAGAAAGGTGTAAACTTTTTCTCTCAGAACTGCGCGAAAACTTGTATTCCGGCTCAAAACAACGGGATACATGCGTTTTAGATCGAAACTAGCAAAATTCACGTGCATCGATTTTACAAGTCGTCGAAGAGTAGACGAGAAAAACGTGTAAACTTTTCCTCTCAGAACTGCGAGAAAACTTGTATTTCGGGCTCAAAACAACGGGATACATCGTTTTAGATCGAAACTAGCAAGATTCACGAGCATCGATTTTACAAGTCGTCGAAGAGTAGACGAGAACAAGGTGTAAACTTTTCTCCCAGAACTGCGCGAAAACTTGTATTCCGGCTCAAAACAACGGGATACATCGTTTTAGATTGAAACTAGCACGATTAACGAGCATCGATTTTACAAGTTCGTCGAAGAGTAGACGAGAGATAGGTGTAACGTTTTCTCTCAGAACTGCGCGGAAAACTTGTATTCCGGCTCAAAACAACGGGATACATTGTTTTAGATCGAAACTAGCAAGATTCACGAGGCATCGATTTTACATGTCGTCGAAGAGAACGAGAGAAAGGTGTAAACTTTTTCTCTCAGAACTGCGCAAAAACTTGTATTCCGGCTCAAAACAAGGGGATACATCATTTTAGATCGAAACTAGCAAGATTAACGAGCATCAATTTTACAACTCGACGGAGAGTAGACGAGAGAAAGGTGTAACTTTTTCTCTCAGAACTGCGCAAAAACTTGTCTTCCGGCTCAAACATACGGGATACATCATTTTTAGATCGAAACTAGCAAGATTAACGAGCATCAATTTTACAAGTCGACGAAGAGTAGACGAGAGAAAGGTGTAAACTTTTTCTCTCAGAACTGCGCGAAAACTTGTATTCCGGCTCAAAACAACGGGATACATCGTTTTAGATCGAAACTATGCACGATTAACGAGCATCGATTTACAAGTCGTCGAAGAGTAGACGAGGAGAAAGGTGTAAACTTTTTCTCTTCAGAACTGCGCGAAAACTTGTATTCCGGCTCAAAACAACGGGATACATCGTTTTAGATCGAAACTATCAAGATTCAGCAGCATCGATTTTACAAGTCGTCGAAGGAGTAGACGAGAGAAAGGTGTAAACTTTTTCTCTCAGAACTGCGCGAAAACTTGTATTCCGGCTCAAAACAACGGGATACATCGTTTTAGATCGAAACTAGCAAATTCACGTGCATCGATTTTACAAGTCGTCGAAGAGTAGACGAGAAAAACGTGTAAACTTTTCCTCTCAGACTGCGAGAAAACTTGTATTTCGGCTCAAAACAACGGGATACATCGTTTTAGATCGAAACTAGCAAGATTCACGAGCATCGATTTTACAAGTCGTCGAAGAGTAGACGAGAACAAGGTGTAAACTTTTTCTCCCAGAACTGCGCGAAAACTTGTATTCCGGCTCAAAACAACGGGATACATCGTTTTAGATTGAAACTAGCACGATTAACGAGCATCGATTTTACAAGTCGTCGAAGAGTAGACGAGAGATAGGTGTAAACGTTTTCTCTCAGAACTGCGCGAAAACTTGTATTCCGGCTCAAAACAACGGGATACATTGTTTTAGATCGAAACTAGCAAGATTCACGAGCATCGATTTTACATGTCGTCGAAGAGAACGAGAGAAAGGTGTAGACTTTTTCTCTCAGTACTGCGCAAAAACTTGTATTCCGGCTCAAAACAACGGGATACTTAGTTTTAGATCGAAACTAGCAAGATTCACGAGCATCGATTTTACAAGTCGTCGAAGAGTAGACGAGAGAAAGGTGTAAACTTTTTCTCTCAGAACTGCGCAAAGACTTGTATTCCGGCTCAAAACAACGGGATACATCATTTTAGATTGAAACTAGCAAGATTAACGAGCATCAATTTTACAAGTCGACGAAGAGTAGACGAGAGAAAGGTGTAAACTTTTTCTCTCAGAACTGCGCGAAAACTTGTATTCCGGCTCAAAACAACGGGATACATCGTTTTAGATCGAAACTAGCACGATTAACGAGCATCGATTTTAAAAGTCGTCGAAGAGTAGACGAGAGAAAGGTGTAAACTTTTTCTCTCAGAACTGCGCGAAAACTTGTATTCCGGCTCAAAACAACGGGATACATCGTTTTAGATCGAAACTATCAAGATTCAGCAGCATCGATTTTACAAGTCGTCGAAGAGTAGACGAGAGAAAGGTGTAAACTTTTTCTCTCATAACTGCGCGAAAACTTGTATTCCGGCTCAAAACAACGGGATACATCGTTTTAGATCGAAACTAGCAAGATTCACGAGCATCAATTTTACAAGTCGTCGAAGAGTAGACGAGAAAAAGGGGTAAACTTTTTCTCTCAGAACTGCGCGAAAACTGGTATTCCGGCTCAAAACAACGGGATACATTGTTTTAGAACGAAACTATCAAGATTCACGAGCATCGATTTTACAAGTCGTCGAAGAGTAGACGAGAGAAAGGTGTAAACTTTTTCTCTCAGAACTGCGCGAAAAGTTGTATTCCGGCTCAAACCAACGGAATACATCGTTTTAGATCGAAACTATCAAGATTCACGAGCATGGACTTTACAAGTCGTCGAAGAGTAGACAAGAGAAAGGTGTAAACTTTTTCTCTCAGAACTGCGCGAAAAAATTGTATTCCGGCTCAAAACAACGGGATACATCGTTTTAGATCGAAAGTAGCATGATTCACGAGCATCGATTTAACAAGTCGTCGAAGAGTAGACGAGAGATAGGTGTAAACTTTTTCTCTCAGAACTGCGCAAAAACTTGTATTGCGGCTCAAAACAACGGGATACATCGTTTTAAATCAAGACAAGCCAAATTCACGAGCATCGATTTTACAAGTCGTCGAAGAGTAGACGAGAGAAAGGTGTAAACGTTTTCTCTCAGAACTGCGCGAAAAATTGTATTCCGGCTCAAAACAACGAGATACATTTTTTAGACCGAAAGTAGCAAAATTCACGAGCATCGATTTAACAAGTCGTCGAAGAGTAGACGAGAGAAAGGTGTAAACGTTTTCTCTCAGAACTGCGCGAAAACTTGTATTCCGGCTCAAAACAACGGGATACATCGTTTTAGATCGAAACTAGCCCGATTAACGAGCATCGATTTTACAAGTCGTCGAAGAGTAGACGAGAGAAAGGTGTAAACTTTTTCTCTCAGAACTGCGCGAAAACTTGTATTCCGGCTCAAAACAACGGGATACATCGTTTTAGAGCGATACTATCAAGATTCACGAGCATCGATTTTACAAGTCGTCGAAGAGTAGACGAGAGAAAGGTGTAAACGTTTTCTCTCAGAACTGCGCGAAAAATTGTATTCCGGCTCAAAACAACGAGATACATTGTTTTAGATCGAAAGTAGCAAAATTCACGAGCATCGATTTAACAAGTCGTCGAAGAGTAGACGAGAGAAAGGTGTAAACTTTTTCTCTCAGAACTGCGCGAAAACTTGTATTCCGGCTCAAAACAACGGGATACATCGTTTTAGATCGAAACTAGCAAAATTCACGTGCATCGATTTTCCAAGTCGTCGAAGAGTAGACGAGAAAAACGTGTAAACTTTTCCTCTCAGAACTGCGAGAAAACTTGTATTTCGGCTCAAAACAACGGGATACATCGTTTTAGATCGAAACTAGCAAGATTCACGAGCATCGATTTTACAAGTCGTCGAAGAGTAGACGAGAACAAGGTGTAAACTTTTTCTCTCAGAACTGCGCGAAAACTTGTATTCCGGCTCAAAACAACGGGATACATCGTTTTAGATCGAAACTAGCACGATTAACGAGCATCGATTTTACAAGTCGTCGAAGAGTAGACGAGAGATAGGTGTAAACTTTTTCTCTCAGAACTGCGCGAAAACTTGTATTCCGGCTCAAAACAACGGGATACATCATTTTAGATCGAAACTAGCAAGATTAACGAGCAACAATTTTACAAGTCGACGAAGAGTAGACGAGAGAAAGGTGTAAACTTTTTCTCTCAGAACTGCGCAAAAACTTGTCTTCCGGCTCAAAACAACGGGATACATCATTTTAGATCGAAACTAGCAAGATTAACGAGCATCAATTTTACAAGTCGACGAAGAGTAGACGAGAGAAAGGTGTAAACTTTTTCTCTCAGAATCGCGCGAAAACTTGTATTCCGGCTCAAAACAACGGGATACATCGTTTTAGATCGAAACTAGCACGATTAACGAGCATCGATTTTACAAGTCGTCGAAGAGTAGACGAGAGAAAGGTGTAAACTTTTTCTCTCAGAACTGCGCAAAAACTTGTCTTCCGTCTCAAAACAACGGGATACTTAGTTTTAGATCGAAACTAGAGAGATTCACGAGCATCGATTTTACAAGTCGTCGAAGAGTAGACGAGAGAAAGGTGTAAACTTTTTCTCTCAGAACTGCGCAAAGACTTGTATTCCGGCTCAAAACAACGGGATACATCATTTTAGATTGAAACTAGCAAGATTAACGAGCATCGATTTTACAAGTCGTCGAAGAGTAGACGAGAAAAACGTGTAAACTTTTCCTCTCAGAACTGCGAGAAAACTTGTATTTCTGCTCAAAACAACGGGATACATCGTTTTAGATCGAAACTAGCAAGATTCACGAGCATCGATTTTACAAGTCGTCGAAGAGTAGACGAGAACAAGGTGTAAACTTTTTTTCTCAGATCTGCGCGAAAACTTGTATTCCGGCTCAAAACAACGGGATACATCGTTTTAGATCGAAACTAGCACGATTAACGAGCATCGATTTTACAAGTCGTCGAAGAGTAGACGAGAGATAGGTGTAAACGTTTTCTCTCAGAACTGCGCGAAAACTTGTATTCCGGCTCAAAACAACGGGATACATTGTTTTAGATCGAAACTAGCAAGATTCACGAGCATCGATTTTACATGTCGTCGAAGAGAACGAGAGAAAGGTGTAGACTTTTTCTCTCAGAACTGCGCAAAAACTTGTATTCCGGCTCAAAACAACGGGATACATCATTTTAGATCGAAACTAGCAAGATTAACGAGCATCAATTTTACAACTCGACGGAGAGTAGACGAGAGAAAGGTGTAAACTTTTTCTCTCAGAACTGCGCGAAAACTTGTATTCCGGCTCAAAAAAACGGGATACATCGTTTTAGATCGAAACTAGCACGATTAACGAGCATCGATTTTACAAGTCGTCGAAGAGTAGACGAGAGATAGGTGTAAACTTTTTCTCTCAGAACTGCGCGAAAACTTGTATTCCGGCTCAAAACAACGGGATACATTGTTTTAGATCGAAACTAGCAAAATTCACGAGCATCGATTTTACATGTCGTCGAAGAGAACGAGAGAAAGGTGTAAACTTTTTCTCTCAGAACTGCGCAAAAACTTGTCTTCCGGCTCAAAACAACGGGATACTTAGTTTTAGATCGAAACTAGCAAGATTCACGAGCATCGATTTTACAAGTCGTCGAAGAGTAGACGAGAGAAAGGTGTAAACTTTTTCTCTCAGAACTGCGCAAAGACTTGTATTCCGGCTCAAAACAACGGGATACATCATTTTAGATTGAAACTAGCAAGATTAACGAGCATCAATTTTACAAGTCGACGAAGAGTAGACGAGAGAAAGGTGTAAACTTTTTCTCTCAGAACTGCGCGAAAACTTGTATTCCGGCTCAAAACAACGGGATACATCGTTTTAGATCGAAACTAGCACGATTAACGAGCATCGATTTTACAAGTCGTCGAAGAGTAGACGAGAGAAAGGTGTAAACTTTTTCTCTCATAACTGCGCGAAAACTTGTATTCCGGCTCAAAACAACGGGATACATCGTTTTAGATCGAAACTAGCAAGATTCACGAGCATCAATTTTACAAGTCGTCGAAGAGTAGACGAGAAAAAGGGGTAAACGTTTTCTCTCAGAACTGCGCGAAAACTGGTATTCCGGCTCAAAACAACGGGATACATTGTTTTAGAACGAAACTATCAAGATTCACGAGCATCGATTTTACAAGTCGTCGAAGAGTAGACGAGAGAAAGGTGTAAACTTTTTCTCTCAGAACTGCGCGAAAAGTTGTATTCCGGCTCAAACCAACGGAATACATCGTTTTAGATCGAAACTATCAAGATTCACGAGCATGGACTTTACAAGTCGTCGAAGAGTAGACAAGAGAAAGGTGTAAACTTTTTCTCTCAGAACTGCGCGAAAAAATTGTATTCCGGCTCAAAACAACGGGATACATCGTTTTAGATCGAAAGTAGCATGATTCACGAGCATCGATTTAACAAGTCGTCGAAGAGTAGACGAGAGATAGGTGTAAACTTTTTCTCTCAGAACTGCGCAAAAACTTGTATTGCGGCTCAAAACAACGGGATACATCGTTTTAAATCAAGACAAGCCAAATTCACGAGCATCGATTTTACAAGTCGTCGAAGAGTAGACGAGAGAAAGGTGTAAACGTTTTCTCTCAGAACTGCGCGAAAAATTGTATTCCGGCTCAAAACAACGAGATACATTTTTTAGACCGAAAGTAGCAAAATTCACGAGCATCGATTTAACAAGTCGTCGAAGAGTAGACGAGAGAAAGGTGTAAACGTTTTCTCTCAGAACTGCGCGAAAACTTGTATTCCGGCTCAAAACAACGGGATACATCGTTTTAGATCGAAACTAGCCCGATTAACGAGCATCGATTTTACAAGTCGTCGAAGAGTAGACGAGAGAAAGGTGTAAACTTTTTCTCTCAGAACTGCGCGAAAACTTGTATTCCGGCTCAAAACAACGGGATACATCGTTTTAGAGCGATACTATCAAGATTCACGAGCATCGATTTTACAAGTCGTCGAAGAGTAGACGAGAGAAAGGTGTAAACGTTTTCTCTCAGAACTGCGCGAAAAATTGTATTCCGGCTCAAAACAACGAGATACATTGTTTTAGATCGAAAGTAGCAAAATTCACGAGCATCGATTTAACAAGTCGTCGAAGAGTAGACGAGAGAAAGGTGTAAACTTTTTCTCTCAGAACTGCGCGAAAACTTGTATTCCGGCTCAAAACAACGGGATACATCGTTTTAGATCGAAACTAGCAAAATTCACGTGCATCGATTTTCCAAGTCGTCGAAGAGTAGACGAGAAAAACGTGTAAACTTTTCCTCTCAGAACTGCGAGAAAACTTGTATTTCGGCTCAAAACAACGGGATACATCGTTTTAGATCGAAACTAGCAAGATTCACGAGCATCGATTTTACAAGTCGTCGAAGAGTAGACGAGAACAAGGTGTAAACGTTTTCTCTCAGAACTGCGCGAAAACTTGTATTCCGGCTCAAAACAACGGGATACATCGTTTTAGATCGAAACTAGCACGATTAACGAGCATCGATTTTACAAGTCGTCGAAGAGTAGACGAGAGATAGGTGTAAACTTTTTCTCTCAGAACTGCGCGAAAACTTGTATTCCGGCTCAAAACAACGGGATACATCATTTTAGATCGAAACTAGCAAGATTAACGAGCAACAATTTTACAAGTCGACGAAGAGTAGACGAGAGAAAGGTGTAAACTTTTTCTCTCAGAACTGCGCAAAAACTTGTCTTCCGGCTCAAAACAACGGGATACATCATTTTAGATCGAAACTAGCAAGATTAACGAGCATCAATTTTACAAGTCGACGAAGAGTAGACGAGAGAAAGGTGTAAACTTTTTCTCTCAGAACTGCGCGAAAACTTGTATTCCGGCTCAAAACAACGGGATACATCGTTTTAGATCGAAACTAGCACGATTAACGAGCATCGATTTTACAAGTCGTCGAAGAGTAGACGAGAGAAAGGTGTAAACTTTTTCTCTCAGAACTGCGCGAAAACTTGTATTCCGGCTCAAAACAACGGGATACATCGTTTTAGATCGAAACTATCAAGATTCAGGAGCATCGATTTTACAAGTCGTCGAAGAGTAGACGAGAGAAAGGTGTAAACTTTTTCTCTCAGAACTGCGCGAAAACTTGTATTCCGGCTCAAAACAACGGGATACATCGTTTTAGATCGAAACTAGCAAAATTCACGTGCATCGATTTTACAAGTCGTCGAAGAGTAGACGAGAAAAACGTGTAAACTTTTCCTCTCAGAACTGCGAGAAAACTTGTATTTCGGCTCAAAACAACGGGATACATCGTTTTAGATCGAAACTAGCAAGATTCACGAGCATCGATTTTACAAGTCGTCGAAGAGTAGACGAGAACAAGGTGTAAACTTTTTCTCCCAGAACTGCGAGAAAACTTGTATTCCGGCTCAAAACAACGGGATACATCGTTTTAGATTGAAACTAGCACGATTAACGAGCATCGATTTTACAAGTCGTCGAAGAGTAGACGAGAGATAGGTGTAAACGTTTTCTCTCAGAACTGCGCGAAAACTTGTATTCCGGCTTAAACAACGGGATACATTGTTTTAGATCGAAACTAGCAAGATTCACGAGCATCGATTTTACATGTCGTCGAAGAGAACGAGAGAAAGGTGCAAACTTTTTCTCTCAGAACTGCGCAAAAACTTGTATTCCGGCTCAAAACAAGGGGATACATCATTTTAGATCGAAACTAGCAAGATTAACGAGCATCAATTTTACAACTCGACGGAGAGTAGACGAGAGAAAGGTGTAAACTTTTTCTCTCAGAACTGCGCGAAAACTTGTATTCCGGCTCAAAAAAACGGGATACATCGTTTTAGATCGAAACTAGCACGATTAACGAGCAACGATTTTACAAGTCGTCGAAGAGTAGACGAGAGATAGGTGTAAACTTTTTCTCTCAGAACTGCGCGAAAACTTGTATTCCGGCTCAAAACAACGGGATACATTGTTTTAGATCGAAACTAGCAAAATTCACGAGCATCGATTTTACATGTCGTCGAAGAGAACGAGAGAAAGGTGTAAACTTTTTCTCTCAGAACTGCGCAAAAACTTGTCTTCCGTCTCAAAACAACGGGATACTTAGTTTTAGATCGAAACTAGCAAGATTCACGAGCATCGATTTTACAAGTCGTCGAAGAGTAGACGAGAGAAAGGTGTAAACTTTTTCTCTCAGAACTGCGCAAAGACTTGTATTCCGGCTCAAAACAACGGGATACATCATTTTAGATTGAAACTAGCAAGATTAACGAGCATCGATTTTACAAGTCGTCGAAGAGTAGACGAGAGATAGGTGTAAACTTTTTCTCTCAGAACTGCGCGAAAAAATTGTATTCCGGCTCAAAACAACGGGATACATCGTTTTAGATCGAAAGTAGCATGATTCACGAGCATCGATTTAACAAGTCGTCGAAGAGTAGACGAGAGATAGGTGTAAACTTTTTCTCTCAGAACTGCGCAAAAACTTGTATTGCGGCTCAAAACAACGGGATACATCGTTTTAAATCAAGACAAGCCAAATTCACGAGCATCGATTTTACAAGTCGTCGAAGAGTAGACGAGAGAAAGGTGTAAACGTTTTCTCTCAGAACTGCGCGAAAAATTGTATTCCGGCTCAAAACAACGAGATACATTTTTTAGACCGAAAGTAGCAAAATTCACGAGCATCGATTTAACAAGTCGTCGAAGAGTAGACGAGAGAAAGGTGTAAACGTTTTCTCTCAGAACTGCGCGAAAACTTGTATTCCGGCTCAAAACAACGGGATACATCGTTTTAGATCGAAACTAGCCCGATTAACGAGCATCGATTTTACAAGTCGTCGAAGAGTAGACGAGAGAAACGTGTAAACTTTTTCTCTCAGAACTGCGCGAAAACTTGTATTCCGGCTCAAAACAACGGGATACATCGTTTTAGAGCGATACTATCAAGATTCACGAGCATCGATTTTACAAGTCGTCGAAGAGTAGACGAGAGAAAGGTGTAAACGTTTTCTCTCAGAACTGCGCGAAAAATTGTATTCCGGCTCAAAACAACGAGATACATTGTTTTAGATCGAAAGTAGCAAAATTCACGAGCATCGATTTAACAAGTCGTCGAAGAGTAGACGAGAGAAAGGTGTAAACTTTTTCTCTCAGAACTGCGCGAAAACTTGTATTCCGGCTCAAAACAACGGGATACATCGTTTTAGATCGAAACTAGCAAAATTCACGTGCATCGATTTTCCAAGTCGTCGAAGAGTAGACGAGAAAAACGTGTAAACTTTTCCTCTCAGAACTGCGAGAAAACTTGTATTTCGGCTCAAAACAACGGGATACATCGTTTTAGATCGAAACTAGCAAGATTCACGAGCATCGATTTTACAAGTCGTCGAAGAGTAGACGAGAACAAGGTGTAAACTTTTTCTCTCAGAACTGCGCGAAAACTTGTATTCCGGCTCAAAACAACGGGATACATCGTTTTAGATCGAAACTAGCACGATTAACGAGCATCGATTTTACAAGTCGTCGAAGAGTAGACGAGAGATAGGTGTAAACTTTTTCTCTCAGAACTGCGCGAAAACTTGTATTCCGGCTCAAAACAACGGGATACATCATTTTAGATCGAAACTAGCAAGATTAACGAGCAACAATTTTACAAGTCGACGAAGAGTAGACGAGAGAAAGGTGTAAACTTTTTCTCTCAGAACTGCGCAAAAACTTGTCTTCCGGCTCAAAACAACGGGATACATCATTTTAGATCGAAACTAGCAAGATTAACGAGCATCAATTTTACAAGTCGACGAAGAGTAGACGAGAGAAAGGTGTAAACTTTTTCTCTCAGAATCGCGCGAAAACTTGAATTCCGGCTCAAAACAACGGGATACATCGTTTTAGATCGAAACTAGCACGATTAACGAGCATCGATTTTACAAGTCGTCGAAGAGTAGACGAGAGAAAGGTGTAAACTTTTTCTCTCAGAACTGCGCAAAAACTTGTCTTCCGTCTCAAAACAACGGGATACTTAGTTTTAGATCGAAACTAGAGAGATTCACGAGCATCGATTTTACAAGTCGTCGAAGAGTAGACGAGAGAAAGGTGTAAACTTTTTCTCTCAGAACTGCGCAAAGACTTGTATTCCGGCTCAAAACAACGGGATACATCATTTTAGATTGAAACTAGCAAGATTAACGAGCATCGATTTTACAAGTCGTCGAAGAGTAGACGAGAAAAACGTGTAAACTTTTCCTCTCAGAACTGCGAGAAAACTTGTATTTCTGCTCAAAACAACGGGATACATCGTTTTAGATCGAAACTAGCAAGATTCACGAGCATCGATTTTACAAGTCGTCGAAGAGTAGACGAGAACAAGGTGTAAACTTTTTTTCTCAGATCTGCGCGAAAACTTGTATTCCGGCTCAAAACAACGGGATACATCGTTTTAGATCGAAACTAGCACGATTAACGAGCATCGATTTTACAAGTCGTCGAAGAGTAGACGAGAGATAGGTGTAAACGTTTTCTCTCAGAACTGCGCGAAAACTTGTATTCCGGCTCAAAACAACGGGATACATTGTTTTAGATCGAAACTAGCAAGATTCACGAGCATCGATTTTACATGTCGTCGAAGAGAACGAGAGAAAGGTGTAGACTTTTTCTCTCAGAACTGCGCAAAAACTTGTATTCCGGCTCAAAACAACGGGATACATCATTTTAGATCGAAACTAGCAAGATTAACGAGCATCAATTTTACAACTCGACGGAGAGTAGACGAGAGAAAGGTGTAAACTTTTTCTCTCAGAACTGCGCGAAAACTTGTATTCCGGCTCAAAAAAACGGGATACATCGTTTTAGATCGAAACTAGCACGATTAACGAGCATCGATTTTACAAGTCGTCGAAGAGTAGACGAGAGATAGGTGTAAACTTTTTCTCTCAGAACTGCGCGAAAACTTGTATTCCGGCTCAAAACAACGGGATACATTGTTTTAGATCGAAACTAGCAAAATTCACGAGCATCGATTTTACATGTCGTCGAAGAGAACGAGAGAAAGGTGTAAACTTTTTCTCTCAGAACTGCGCAAAAACTTGTCTTCCGGCTCAAAACAACGGGATACTTAGTTTTAGATCGAAACTAGCAAGATTCACGAGCATCGATTTTACAAGTCGTCGAAGAGTAGACGAGAGAAAGGTGTAAACTTTTTCTCTCAGAACTGCGCAAAGACTTGTATTCCGGCTCAAAACAACGGGATACATCATTTTAGATTGAAACTAGCAAGATTAACGAGCATCAATTTTACAAGTCGACGAAGAGTAGACGAGAGAAAGGTGTAAACTTTTTCTCTCAGAACTGCGCGAAAACTTGTATTCCGGCTCAAAACAACGGGATACATCGTTTTAGATCGAAACTAGCACGATTAACGAGCATCGATTTTACAAGTCGTCGAAGAGTAGACGAGAGAAAGGTGTAAACTTTTTCTCTCATAACTGCGCGAAAACTTGTATTCCGGCTCAAAACAACGGGATACATCGTTTTAGATCGAAACTAGCAAGATTCACGAGCATCAATTTTACAAGTCGTCGAAGAGTAGACGAGAAAAAGGGGTAAACGTTTTCTCTCAGAACTGCGCGAAAACTGGTATTCCGGCTCAAAACAACGGGATACATTGTTTTAGAACGAAACTATCAAGATTCACGAGCATCGATTTTACAAGTCGTCGAAGAGTAGACGAGAGAAAGGTGTAAACTTTTTCTCTCAGAACTGCGCGAAAAGTTGTATTCCGGCTCAAACCAACGGAATACATCGTTTTAGATCGAAACTATCAAGATTCACGAGCATGGACTTTACAAGTCGTCGAAGAGTAGACAAGAGAAAGGTGTAAACTTTTTCTCTCAGAACTGCGCGAAAAAATTGTATTCCGGCTCAAAACAACGGGATACATCGTTTTAGATCGAAAGTAGCATGATTCACGAGCATCGATTTAACAAGTCGTCGAAGAGTAGACGAGAGATAGGTGTAAACTTTTTCTCTCAGAACTGCGCAAAAACTTGTATTGCGGCTCAAAACAACGGGATACATCGTTTTAAATCAAGACAAGCCAAATTCACGAGCATCGATTTTACAAGTCGTCGAAGAGTAGACGAGAGAAAGGTGTAAACGTTTTCTCTCAGAACTGCGCGAAAAATTGTATTCCGGCTCAAAACAACGAGATACATTTTTTAGACCGAAAGTAGCAAAATTCACGAGCATCGATTTAACAAGTCGTCGAAGAGTAGACGAGAGAAAGGTGTAAACGTTTTCTCTCAGAACTGCGCGAAAACTTGTATTCCGGCTCAAAACAACGGGATACATCGTTTTAGATCGAAACTAGCCCGATTAACGAGCATCGATTTTACAAGTCGTCGAAGAGTAGACGAGAGAAAGGTGTAAACTTTTTCTCTCAGAACTGCGCGAAAACTTGTATTCCGGCTCAAAACAACGGGATACATCGTTTTAGAGCGATACTATCAAGATTCACGAGCATCGATTTTACAAGTCGTCGAAGAGTAGACGAGAGAAAGGTGTAAACGTTTTCTCTCAGAACTGCGCGAAAAATTGTATTCCGGCTCAAAACAACGAGATACATTGTTTTAGATCGAAAGTAGCAAAATTCACGAGCATCGATTTAACAAGTCGTCGAAGAGTAGACGAGAGAAAGGTGTAAACTTTTTCTCTCAGAACTGCGCGAAAACTTGTATTCCGGCTCAAAACAACGGGATACATCGTTTTAGATCGAAACTAGCAAAATTCACGTGCATCGATTTTCCAAGTCGTCGAAGAGTAGACGAGAAAAACGTGTAAACTTTTCCTCTCAGAACTGCGAGAAAACTTGTATTTCGGCTCAAAACAACGGGATACATCGTTTTAGATCGAAACTAGCAAGATTCACGAGCATCGATTTTACAAGTCGTCGAAGAGTAGACGAGAACAAGGTGTAAACGTTTTCTCTCAGAACTGCGCGAAAACTTGTATTCCGGCTCAAAACAACGGGATACATCGTTTTAGATCGAAACTAGCACGATTAACGAGCATCGATTTTACAAGTCGTCGAAGAGTAGACGAGAGATAGGTGTAAACTTTTTCTCTCAGAACTGCGCGAAAACTTGTATTCCGGCTCAAAACAACGGGATACATCATTTTAGATCGAAACTAGCAAGATTAACGAGCAACAATTTTACAAGTCGACGAAGAGTAGACGAGAGAAAGGTGTAAACTTTTTCTCTCAGAACTGCGCAAAAACTTGTCTTCCGGCTCAAAACAACGGGATACATCATTTTAGATCGAAACTAGCAAGATTAACGAGCATCAATTTTACAAGTCGACGAAGAGTAGACGAGAGAAAGGTGTAAACTTTTTCTCTCAGAACTGCGCGAAAACTTGTATTCCGGCTCAAAACAACGGGATACATCGTTTTAGATCGAAACTAGCACGATTAACGAGCATCGATTTTACAAGTCGTCGAAGAGTAGACGAGAGAAAGGTGTAAACTTTTTCTCTCAGAACTGCGCGAAAACTTGTATTCCGGCTCAAAACAACGGGATACATCGTTTTAGATCGAAACTATCAAGATTCAGGAGCATCGATTTTACAAGTCGTCGAAGAGTAGACGAGAGAAAGGTGTAAACTTTTTCTCTCAGAACTGCGCGAAAACTTGTATTCCGGCTCAAAACAACGGGATACATCGTTTTAGATCGAAACTAGCAAAATTCACGTGCATCGATTTTACAAGTCGTCGAAGAGTAGACGAGAAAAACGTGTAAACTTTTCCTCTCAGAACTGCGAGAAAACTTGTATTTCGGCTCAAAACAACGGGATACATCGTTTTAGATCGAAACTAGCAAGATTCACGAGCATCGATTTTACAAGTCGTCGAAGAGTAGACGAGAACAAGGTGTAAACTTTTTCTCCCAGAACTGCGAGAAAACTTGTATTCCGGCTCAAAACAACGGGATACATCGTTTTAGATTGAAACTAGCACGATTAACGAGCATCGATTTTACAAGTCGTCGAAGAGTAGACGAGAGATAGGTGTAAACGTTTTCTCTCAGAACTGCGCGAAAACTTGTATTCCGGCTTAAACAACGGGATACATTGTTTTAGATCGAAACTAGCAAGATTCACGAGCATCGATTTTACATGTCGTCGAAGAGAACGAGAGAAAGGTGCAAACTTTTTCTCTCAGAACTGCGCAAAAACTTGTATTCCGGCTCAAAACAAGGGGATACATCATTTTAGATCGAAACTAGCAAGATTAACGAGCATCAATTTTACAACTCGACGGAGAGTAGACGAGAGAAAGGTGTAAACTTTTTCTCTCAGAACTGCGCGAAAACTTGTATTCCGGCTCAAAAAAACGGGATACATCGTTTTAGATCGAAACTAGCACGATTAACGAGCAACGATTTTACAAGTCGTCGAAGAGTAGACGAGAGATAGGTGTAAACTTTTTCTCTCAGAACTGCGCGAAAACTTGTATTCCGGCTCAAAACAACGGGATACATTGTTTTAGATCGAAACTAGCAAAATTCACGAGCATCGATTTTACATGTCGTCGAAGAGAACGAGAGAAAGGTGTAAACTTTTTCTCTCAGAACTGCGCAAAAACTTGTCTTCCGTCTCAAAACAACGGGATACTTAGTTTTAGATCGAAACTAGCAAGATTCACGAGCATCGATTTTACAAGTCGTCGAAGAGTAGACGAGAGAAAGGTGTAAACTTTTTCTCTCAGAACTGCGCAAAGACTTGTATTCCGGCTCAAAACAACGGGATACATCATTTTAGATTGAAACTAGCAAGATTAACGAGCATCGATTTTACAAGTCGTCGAAGAGTAGACGAGAAAAACGTGTAAACTTTTCCTCTCAGAACTGCGAGAAAACTTGTATTTCGGCTCAAAACAACGGGATACATCGTTTTAGATCGAAACTAGCAAGATTCACGAGCATCGATTTTACAAGTCGTCGAAGAGTAGACGAGAACAAGGTGTAAACTTTTTCTCTCAGATCTGCGCGAAAACTTGTATTCCGGCTCAAAACAACGGGATACATCGTTTTAGATCGAAACTAGCACGATTAACGAGCATCGATTTTACAAGTCGTCGAAGAGTAGACGAGAGATAGGTGTAAACGTTTTCTCTCAGAACTGCGCGAAAACTTGTATTCCGGCTCAAAACAACGGGATACATTGTTTTAGATCGAAACTAGCAAGATTCACGAGCATCGATTTTACATGTCGTCGAAGAGAACGAGAGAAAGATGTAAACTTTTTCTCTCAGAACTGCGCAAAAACTTGTATTCCGGCTCAAAACAACGGGATACATCATTTTAGATCGAAACTAGCACGATTAACGAGCATCGATTTTACAACTCGACGGAGAGTAGACGAGAGAAAGGTGTAAACTTTTTCTCTCAGAACTGCGCGAAAACTTGTATTCCGGCTCAAAACAAGGGGATACATCATTTTAGATCGAAACTAGCAAGATTAACGAGCATCAATTTTACAACTCGACGGAGAGTAGACGAGAGAAAGGTGTAAACTTTTTCTCTCAGAACTGCGCGAAAACTTGTATTCCGGCTCAAAAAAACGGGATACATCGTTTTAGATCGAAACTAGCACGATTAACGAGCATCGATTTTACATGTCGTCGAAGAGAACGAGAGAAAGGTGTAAACTTTTTCTCTCAGAACTGCGCAAAAACTTGTCTTCCGGCTCAAAACAACGGGATACTTAGTTTTAGATCGAAACTAGCAAGATTCACGAGCATCGATTTTACAAGTCGTCGAAGAGTAGACGAGAGAAAGGTGTAAACTTTTTCTCTCAGAACTGCGCAAAGACTTGTATTCCGGCTCAAAACAACGGGATACATCATTTTAGATTGAAACTAGCAAGATTAACGAGCATCAATTTTACAAGTCGACGAAGAGTAGACGAGAGAAAGGTGTAAACTTTTTCTCTCAGAACTGCGCGAAAACTTGTATTCCGGCTCAAAACAACGGGATACATCGTTTTAGATCGAAACTAGCACGATTAACGAGCATCGATTTTACAAGTCGTCGAAGAGTAGACGAGAGAAAGGTGTAAACTTTTTCTCTCAGAACTGCGCGAAAACTTGTATTCCGGCTCAAAACAACGGGATACATCGTTTTAGATCGAAACTATCAAGATTCAGCAGCATCGATTTTACAAGTCGTCGAAGAGTAGAGAGAGAAAGGTGTAAACTTTTTCTCTCATAACTGCGCGAAAACTTGTATTCCGGCTCAAAACAACGGGATACATCGTTTTAGATCGAAACTAGCAAGATTCACGAGCATCAATTTTACAAGTCGTCGAAGAGTAGACGAGAAAAAGGGGTAAACTTTTTCTCTCAGAACTGCGCGAAAACTGGTATTCCGGCTCAAAACAACGGGATACATTGTTTTAGAACGAAACTATCAAGATTCACGAGCATCGATTTTACAAGTCGTCGAAGAGTAGACGAGAGAAAGGTGTAAACTTTTTCTCTCAGAACTGCGCGAAAAGTTGTATTCCGGCTCAAAACAACGGAATACATCGTTTTAGATCGAAACTATCAAGATTCACGAGCATGGACTTTACAAGTCGTCGAAGAGTAGACGAGAGAAAGGTGTAAACTTTTTCTCTCAGAACTGCGCGAAAAAATTGTATTCCGGCTCAAAACAACGGGATACATCGTTTTAGATCGAAAGTAGCATGATTCACGAGCATCGATTTAACAAGTCGTCGAAGAGTAGACGAGAGATAGGTGTAAACTTTTTCTCTCAGAACTGCGCAAAAACTTGTATTGCGGCTCAAAACAACGGGATACATCGTTTTAAATCAAGACAAGCCAAATTCACGAGCATCGATTTTACAAGTCGTCGAAGAGTAGACGAGAGAAACGTGTAAACTTTTTCTCTCAGAACTGCGCGAAAACTTGTATTCCGGCTCAAAACAACGGGATACATCGTTTTAGATCGAAACTAGCAAAATTCACGTGCATCGATTTTACAAGTCGTCGAAGAGTAGACGAGAGATAGGGTGTAAACTTTTTCTCTCAGAACTGCGCGAAACTTGTATTCCGGCTCAAAACAACGGGATACATCGTTTTAGATCGAAAGTAGCATGATTCACGAGCATCGATTAACAAGTCGTCGAAGAGTAGACGAGAGATAGGTGTAAACTTTTTCTCTCAGAACTGCGCAAAAACTTGTATTGCGGCTCAAAACAACGGGATACATCGTTTTAGATCAAGACAAGCCAAATTCACGAGCATCGATTTTACAAGTCGTCGAAGAGTAGACGAGAGAAACGTGTAAACTTTTTCTCTCAGAACTGCGAGAAAACGTGTATTTCGGCTCAAAACAACGGGATACATCGTTTTAGATCGAAACTAGCACGATTAACGAGCATCGATTTTACAAGTCGTCGAAGAGTAGACGAGAGAAACGTGTAAACTTTTTCTCTCAGAACTGCGCGAAAAATTTGTATTCCGGCTCAAAACAACGGGATACATTGTTTTAGATCGAAACTAGCAAGATTCACGAGCATCGATTTTACATGTCGTCGAAGAGAACGAGCGAAAGGTGTAAACTTTTTCTCTCAGAACTGCGCAAAAACTTGTATTCCGGCTCAAAACAACGGGATACTTCGTTTTAGATCGAAACTAGCAAGATTCACGAGCATCGATTTTACAAGTCGTCGAAGAGTAGACGAGAGAAAGGTGTAAACTTTTTATCTCAGAACTGCGCGAAGACTTGTATTCCGGCTCAAAACAACGGGATACATCGTTTTAGATCGAAACTAGCAAGATTAACGAGCATCGATTTTACAAGTCGACGAAGAGTAGACGAGAGAAAGGTGTAAACTTTTTCTCTCAGAACTGCGCGAAACTTGTATTCTGGCCCAAAACAACGGGATACATCGTTTTAGATCAAAACTAGCCCGATTAACGAGCATCGATTTTACAAGTCGTCGAAGAGTAGACGAGAGAAACGGTGTAAACTTTTTCTCTCAGAACTGCGCGAAAACTTGTATTCCGGCTCAAAACAACGGGATACATCGTTTTAGATCGAAACTCTCAAGATTCACCAGCATCGATTTTACAAGTCGTCGAAGAGTAGACGAGAGAAAGGTGTAAACTTTTTCTCTCAGAACTGCGCGAAAACTTGTATTCCGGCTCAAAACAACGGGATACATCGTTTTAGAGCGATACTATCAAGATTCACGAGCATCGATTTTACAAGTCGTCGAAGAGTAGACGAGAGAAAGGTGTAAACGTTTTCTCTCAGAACTGCGCGAAAAATTGTATTCCGGCTCAAAACAACGAGATACATTTTTTAGATCGAAAGTAGCAAAATTCACGAGCATCGATTTAACAAGTCGTCGAAGAGTAGACGATAGAAAGGTGTAAACTTTTTTCTCTCAGAACTGCGCGAAAATTTATATTCCGGCTCAAAACAACGGGATACATCGTTTTAGATCGAAACTAGCAAAATTCACGTGCATCGATTTTACAAGTCGTCGAAGAGTAGACGGGAAAAACGTGTAAACTTTTTCTCTCAGAACTGCGAGAAAACTTGTATTTCGGCTCAAAACAACGGGATACACCGTTTTAGATCGAAACTAGCAAGATTCACGAGCATCAATTTTACAAGTCGTCGAAGAGTAGACGAGAGATAGGTGTAAACTTTTTCTCTCAGAACTGTGCGCGAAAAATTGTATTCCGGCTCAAAACAACGGGATACATCGTTTTAGATCGAAAGTAGCATGATTCACGAGCATCGATTTAACAAGTCGTCGAAGAGTAGACGAGATAGGTGTAAACTTTTTCTCTCAGAACTGCGCAAAAACTTGTATTGCGGCTCAAAACAACGGGATACATCGTTTTAGATCAAGACAAGCCAAATTCACGAGCATCGATTTTACAAGTCGTCGAAGAAAACTTTTTCTCTCAGAACTGCGCGAAAACTTGTATTCCGGCTCAAAACAACGGGATACATCGTTTTAGATCGAAACTAACAAAATTCACGTGCATCGATTTTACAAGTCGTCGAAGAGTAGACGAGAGAAACGTGTAAACTTTTTCTCTCAGAACTGCGAGAAAACGTGTATTTCGGCTCAAAACAACGGGATACATCGTTTTAGATCGAAACTAGCAAGATTCACGAGCATCGATTTTACAAGTCGTCGAAGAGTAGACGAGAAAAAGGTGTAAACTTTTTCTCTCAGAACTGCGCGAAAACTTGTATTCCGGCTCAAAACAACGGGATACATCGTTTTAGATCGAAACTAGCACGATTAACGAGCATCGATTTTACAAGTCGTCGAAGAGTAGACGAGAGATAGGGTGTAAACTTTTTCTCTCAGAACTGCGCGAAAACTTGTATTCCTGCTCAAAACAACGGGATACATTGTTTTAGATCGAAACTAGCAAGATTCACGAGCATCGATTTTACATGTCGTCGAAGAGAACGAGAGAAAGGTGTAAACTTTTTCTCTCAGAACTGCGCGAAAACTTGTATTCTGGCCCAAAACAACGGGATACATCGTTTTAGATCGAAACTAGCACGATTAACGAGCATCGATTTTACAAGTCGTCGAAGAGTAGACGAGAGAAAGGTGTAAACTTTTTTTCTCAGAACTGCGCGAAAACTTGTATTCCGGCTCAAAACAACGGGATACATCGTTTTAGATCGAAACTATCAAGATTCACCAGCATCGATTTTACAAGTCGTCGAAGAGTAGACGAGAGAAAGGTGTAAACTTTTTCTCTCAGAACTGCGCGAAAACTTGTATTCCGGCTCAAAACAACGGGATACATTGTTTTAGAGCGATACTATCAAGATTCACGAGCATCGATTTTACAAGTCGTCGAAGAGTAGACGAGAGAAAGGTGTAAACGTTTTCTCTCAGAACTGCGCGAAAAATTGTATTCCGGCTCAAAACAACGAGATACATTGTTTTAGATCGAAAGTAGCAAAATTCACGAGCATCGATTTAACAAGTCGTCGAAGAGTAGACGAGAGAAAGGTGTAAACTTTTTCTCTCAGAACTGCGCGAAAACTTGTATTCCGGCTCAAAACAACGGGATACATCGTTTTAGATCGAAACTAGCAAAATTCACGTGCATCGATTTTACAAGTCGTCGAAGAGTAGACGAGAAAAACGTGTAAACTTTTTCTCTCAGAACTGCGAGAAAACTTGTATTTCGGCTCAAAACAACGGGATACATCGTTTTAGATCGAAACTAGCAAGATTCACGAGCATCGATTTTACAAGTCGTCGAAGAGTAGACGAGAACAAGGTGTAAACTTTTTCTCTCAGAACTGCGCGAAAACTTGTATTCCGGCTCAAAACAACGGGATACATCGTTTTAGATCGAAACTAGCACGATTAACGAGCATCGATTTTACAAGTCGTCGAAGAGTAGACGAGAGATAGGTGTAAACTTTTTCTCTCAGAACTGCGCGAAAACTTGTATTGCGGCTCAAAACAACGGGATACATCGTTTTAGATCAAGACAAGCCAAATTCACGAGCATCGGTTTTACAAGTGTCGAAGAGTAGACGAGAGAAACGTGTAAACTTTTTCTCTCAGAACTGCGAGAAAACGTGTATTTCGGCTCAAAACAACGGGATACATCGTTTTAGATCGAAACTAGCACGATTAACGAGCATCGATTTTACAAGTCGTCGAAGAGTAGACGAGAGATAGGTGTAAACTTTTTCTCTCAGAACTGCGCGAAAACTTGTATTCCGGCTCAAAGCAACAGGATACATTGTTTTAGATCGAAACTAGCAAGATTCACGAGCATCGATTTTACATGTCGTCGAAGAGAACGAGCGAAATGTGTAAACTTTTTCTCTCAGAACTGCGCAAAAACTTGTATTCCGGCTCAAAACAACGGGATACTTCGTTTTAGATCGAAACTAGCAAGATTCACGAGCATCGATTTTACAAGTCGTCGAAGAGTAGACGAGAGAAAGGTGTAAACTTTTTATCTCAGAACTGCGCGAAGACTTGTATTCCGGCTCAAAACAACGGGATACATCGTTTTAGATCGAAACTAGCAAGATTAACGAGCATCGATTTTACAAGTAGACGAAGAGTAGACGAGAGAAAGGTGTAAACTTTTTCTCTCAGAACTGCGCGAAACTTGTATTCTGGCCCAAAACAACGGGATACATCGTTTTAGATCGAAACTAGCCCGATTAACGAGCATCGATTTTACAAGTCGTCGAAGAGTAGACGAGAGAAAGGTGTAAACTTTTTCTCTCAGAACTGCGCGAAAACTTGTATTCCGGCTCAAAACAACGGGATACATCGTTTTAGAGCGATACTATCAAGATTCACGAGCATCGATTTTACAAGTCGTCGAAGAGTAGACGAGAGAAAGGTGTAAACTTTTTCTCTCAGAACTGCGCGAAAACTTGTATTCCGGCTCCAAACAACGGGATATATCGTTTTAGATCGAAACTATCAAGATTCACCAGCATCGATTTTACAAGTCGTCGAAGAGTAGACGAGAGAAAGGTGTAAACTTTTTCTCTCAGAACTGCGCGAAAACTTGTATTCCGGCTCAAAACAACGGGATACATCGTTTTAGATCGAAACTAGCAAGATTCACGAGCATCAATTTTACAAGTCGTCGAAGAATAGACGAGAAAAAGGTGTAAACTTTTTCTCTCAGAACTGCGCGAAAACTTGTATTCTGGCTCAAAACAACGGGATACATCGTTTTAGATCGAAACTAGCACGATTAACGTGCATCGATTTTACAAGTCGTCGAAGAGTAGACGAGAGAAAGGGGTAAACTTTTTCTCTCAGAACTGCGCAAAAACTGGTATTCCGGCTCAAAACAACGGGATACATTGTTTTAGAACGAAACTATCAAGATTCACGTGCATCGATTTTACAAGTCGTCGAAGAGTAGACGAGAGAAACGTGTAAACTTTTTCTCTCAGAACTGCGAGAAAACGTGTATTCCGGCTCAAAACAACGGGATACATCGTTTTAGATCGAAACTAGCAAGATTAACGAGCATCGATTTTACAAGTCGACGAAGAGTAGACGAGAGAAAGGTGTAAACTTTTTCTCTCAGAACTGCGCGAAACTTGTATTCTGGCCCAAAACAACGGGATACATCGTTTTAGATCGAAACTAGCCCGATTAACGAGCATCGATTTTACAAGTCGTCGAAGAGTAGACGAGAGAAAGGTGTAAACTTTTTCTCTCAGAACTGCGCGAAAACTTGTATTCCGGCTCAAAACAACGGGATACATCGTTTTAGATCGAAACTATCAAGATTCACCAGCATCGATTTTACAAGTCGTCGAAGAGTAGACGAGAGAAAGGTGTAAACTTTTTCTCTCAGAACTGCGCGAAAACTTGTATTCCGGCTCAAAACAACGGGATACATCGTTTTAGAGCGATACTATCAAGATTCACGAGCATCGATTTTACAAGTCGTCGAAGAGTAGACGGGAAAAACGTGTAAACTTTTTCTCTCAGAACTGCGAGAAAACTTGTATTTCGGCTCAAAACAACGGGATACATCGTTTTAGATCGAAACTAGCAAGATTCACGAGCATCAATTTTACAAGTCGTCGAAGAGTAGACGAGAACAAGGTGTAAGCTTTTTCTCTCAGAACTGCGCGAAAACTTGTATTCCGGCTCAAAACAACGGGATAAATCGTTTTAGATCGAAGCTAGCACAATTAACGAGCATCGATTTTACAAGTCGACGAAGAGTAGACGAGAGAAAGGTGTAAACTTTTTCTCTCAGAACTGCGCGAAAACTTGTATTCCGGCTCAAAACAACGGGATACATCGTTTTAGATCGAAACTAGCACGATTAACGAGCATCGATTTTACAAGTCGTCGAAGAGTAGACGAGAGAAAGGTGTAAACTTTTTCTCTCAGAACTGCGCGAAAACTTGTATTCCGGCTCAAAACAACGGGATACATCGTTTTAGATCGAAACTATCAAGATTCAGCAGCATCGATTTTACAAGTCGTCGAAGAGTAGACGAGAGAAAGGTGTAAACTTTTTCTCTCAGAACTGCGCGAAAACTTGTATTCCGGCTCAAAACAACGGGATACATCGTTTTAGAGCGATACTATCAAGATTCACGAGCATCGATTTTACAAGTCGTCGAAGAGTAGACGAGAGAAAGGTGTAAACTTTTTCTCTCAGAACTGCGCGAAAACTTGTATTCCGGCTCAAAACAACGGGATACATCGTTTTAGATTGAAACTATCAAGATTCACCAGCATCGATTTTACAAGTCGTCGAAGAGTAGACGAGAGAAAGGTGTAAACTTTTCCTCTCAGAACTGCGAGAAAACTTGTATTTCGGCTCAAAACAACGGGATACATCGTTTTAGATCGAAACTAGCAAGATTCACGAGCATCGATTTTACAAGTCGTCGAAGAGTAGACGAGAACAAGGTGTAAACTTTTTCTCTCAGAACTGCGCGAAAACTTGTATTCCGGCTCAAAACAACGGGATACATCGTTTTAGATCGAAACGAGCACGATTAACGAGCATCGATTTTACAAGTCGTCGAAGAGTAGACGAGAGATAGGTGTAAACTTTTTCTCTCAGAACTGCGCGAAACTTGTATTCTGGCCCAAAACAACGGGATACATCGTTTTAGATCGAAACTAGCCCGATTAACGAGCATCGATTTTACAAGTCGTCGAAGAGTAGACGAGAGAAAGGTGTAAACTTTTTCTCTCAGAACTGCGCGAAAACTTGTATTCCGGCTCAAAACAACGGGATACATCGTTTTAGATCGAAACTATCAAGATTCACCAGCATCGATTTTACAAGTCGTCGAAGAGTAGACGAGAGAAAGGTGTAAACTTTTTCTCTCAGAACTGCGCGAAAACTTGTATTCCGGCTCAAAACAACGGGATACATCGTTTTAGAGCGATACTATCAAGATTCACGAGCATCGATTTTACAAGTCGTCGAAGAGTAGACGGGAAAAACGTGTAAACTTTTTCTCTCAGAACTGCGAGAAAACTTGTATTTCGGCTCAAAACAACGGGATACATCGTTTTAGATCGAAACTAGCAAGATTCACGAGCATCAATTTTACAAGTCGTCGAAGAGTAGACGAGAACAAGGTGTAAGCTTTTTCTCTCAGAACTGCGCGAAAACTTGTATTCCGGCTCAAAACAACGGGATAAATCGTTTTAGATCGAAGCTAGCACAATTAACGAGCATCGATTTTACAAGTCGACGAAGAGTAGACGAGAGAAAGGTGTAAACTTTTTCTCTCAGAACTGCGCGAAAACTTGTATTCCGGCTCAAAACAACGGGATACATCGTTTTAGATCGAAACTAGCACGATTAACGAGCATCGATTTTACAAGTCGTCGAAGAGTAGACGAGAGAAAGGTGTAAACTTTTTCTCTCAGAACTGCGCGAAAACTTGTATTCCGGCTCAAAACAACGGGATACATCGTTTTAGATCGAAACTATCAAGATTCAGCAGCATCGATTTTACAAGTCGTCGAAGAGTAGACGAGAGAAAGGTGTAAACTTTTTCTCTCAGAACTGCGCGAAAACTTGTATTCCGGCTCAAAACAACGGGATACATCGTTTTAGAGCGATACTATCAAGATTCACGAGCATCGATTTTACAAGTCGTCGAAGAGTAGACGAGAGAAAGGTGTAAACTTTTTCTCTCAGAACTGCGCGAAAACTTGTATTCCGGCTCAAAACAACGGGATACATCGTTTTAGATTGAAACTATCAAGATTCACCAGCATCGATTTTACAAGTCGTCGAAGAGTAGACGAGAGAAAGGTGTAAACTTTTCCTCTCAGAACTGCGAGAAAACTTGTATTTCGGCTCAAAACAACGGGATACATCGTTTTAGATCGAAACTAGCAAGATTCACGAGCATCGATTTTACAAGTCGTCGAAGAGTAGACGAGAACAAGGTGTAAACTTTTTCTCTCAGAACTGCGCGAAAACTTGTATTCCGGCTCAAAACAACGGGATACATCGTTTTAGATCGAAACGAGCACGATTAACGAGCATCGATTTTACAAGTCGTCGAAGAGTAGACGAGAGATAGGTGTAAACTTTTTCTCTCAGAACTGCGCGAAAACTTGTATTCCGGCTCAAAACAACGGGATACATCATTTTAGATCGAAACTAGCAAGATTAACGAGCAACAATTTTACAAGTCGACGAAGAGTAGACGAGAGAAAGGTGTAAACTTTTTCTCTCAGAACTGCGCAAAAACTTGTCTTCCGGCTCAAAACAACGGGATACATCATTTTAGATCGAAACTAGCAAGATTAACGAGCATCAATTTTACAAGTCGACGAAGAGTAGACGAGAGAAAGGTGTAAACTTTTTCTCTCAGAACTGCGTTGTATTCCGGCTCAAAACAACGGGATACATCGTTTTAGATCGAAACTAGCACGATTAACGAGCATCGATTTTACAAGTCGTCGAAGAGTAGACGAGAGAAAGGTGTAAACTTTTTCTCTCAGAACTGCGCGAAAACTTGTATTCCGGCTCAAAACAACGGGATACATCGTTTTAGATCGAAACTATCAAGATTCAGCAGCATCGATTTTACAAGTCGTCGAAGAGTAGACGAGAGAAAGGTGTAAACTTTTTCTCTCAGAACTGCGCGAAAACTTGTATTCCGGCTCAAAAACACGGGATACATCGTTTTAGATCGAAACTAGCAAAATTCACGTGCATCGATTTTACAAGTCGTCGAAGAGTAGACGAGAAAAACGTGTAAACTTTTCCTCTCAGAACTGCGAGAAAACTTGTATTTCGGCTCAAAACAACGGGATACATCGTTTTAGATCGAAACTAGCAAGATTCACGAGCATTGATTTTACAAGTCGTCGAAGAGTAGACGAGAACAAGGTGTAAACTTTTTCTCTCAGAACTGCGCGAAAACTTGTATTCCGGCTCAAAACAACGGGATACATCGTTTTAGATCGAAACTAGCACGATTAACGAGCATCGATTTTACAAGTCGTCGAAGAGTAGACGAGAGATAGGTGTAAACGTTTTCTCTCAGAACTGCGCGAAAACTTGTATTCCGGCTCAAAACAACGGGATACATTGTTTTAGATCGAAACTAGCAAGATTCACGAGCATCGATTTTACATTTCGTCGAAGAGAACGAGAGAAAGGTGTAAACTTTTTCTCTCAGAACTGCGCAAAAACTTGTATTCCGGCTCAAAACAAGGGGATACATCATTTTAGATCGAAACTAGCAAGATTAACGAGCATCAATTTTACAACTCGACGGAGAGTAGACGAGAGAAAGGTGTAAAGTTTTTCTCTCAGAACTGCGCGAAAACTTGTATTCCGGCTCAAAAAAACGGGATACATCGTTTTAGATCGAAACTAGCACGATTAACGAGCATCGATTTTACAAGTCGTCGAAGAGTAGACGAGAGATAGGTGTAAACTTTTTCTCTCAGAACTGCGCGAAAACTTGTATTCCGGCTCAAAACAACGGGATACATTGTTTTAGATCGAAACTAGCAAAATTCACGAGCATCGATTTTACATGTCGTCGAAGAGAACGAGAGAAAGGTGTAAACTTTTTCTCTCAGAACTGCGCAAAAACTTGTCTTCCGGCTCAAAACAACGGGATACTTAGTTTTAGATCGAAACTAGCAAGATTCACGAGCATCGATTTTACAAGTCGTCGAAGAGTAGACGAGAGAAAGGTGTAAACTTTTTCTCTCAGAACTGCGCAAAGACTTGTATTCCGGCTCAAAACAACGGGATACATCATTTTAGATTGAAACTAGCAAGATTAACGAGCATCGATTTTACAAGTCGTCGAAGAGTAGACGAGAAAAACGTGTAAACTTTTCCTCTCAGAACTGCGAGAAAACTTGTATTTCGGCTCAAAACAACGGGATACATCGTTTTAGATCGAAACTAGCAAGATTCACGAGCATCAATTTTACAAGTCGTCGAAGAGTAGACGAGAACAAGGTGTAAGCTTTTTCTCTCAGAACTGCGCGAAAACTTGTATTCCGGCTCAAAACAACGGGATAAATCGTTTTAGATCGAAGCTAGCACAATTAACGAGCATCGATTTTACAAGTCGACGAAGAGTAGACGAGAGAAAGGTGTAAACTTTTTCTCTCAGAACTGCGCGAAAACTTGTATTCCGGCTCAAAACAACGGGATACATCGTTTTAGATTGAAACTAGCACGATTAACGAGCATCGATTTTACAAGTCGTCGAAGAGTAGACGAGAGAAAGGTGTAAACTTTTTCTCTCAGAACTGCGCGAAAACTTGTATTCCGGCTCAAAACAACGGGATACATCGTTTTAGATCGAAACTATCAAGATTCAGCAGCATCGATTTTACAAGTCGTCGAAGAGTAGACGAGAGAAAGGTGTAAACCTTTTCTCTCAGAACTGCGCGAAAACTTGTATTCCGGCTCAAAACAACATGATACATCGTTTTAGATCGAAAGTAGCAAAATTCACGAGCATCAATTTAACAAGTCGTCGAAGAGTAGACGAGAGAAAGGTGTAAACTTTTTCTCTCAGAACTGCGCGAAAACTTGTATTCCGGCTCAAATAATTGAGATACATCGCTTTAGATCAAAACTAGCAAGATTCACGAGCATCGATTTTACATGTCGTCGAAGAGAATGAGAGAAAGGTGTAAACTTTCTCTCAGAACTGCGCAAAAATTTGTATTCCGGCTCAAAACAACGGGATACATCGTTTTAGATCGAAACTAGCAAGATTCACGAGCATCGATTTTACAAGTTGTCGAAGAGTAGACGAGAGAAAGGTGTAAACGTTTTCTCTCAGAACTGCGTGAAGACTTGCATTCCGGCTCAAAACAACGGGATACATCGTTTTAGATCGAAACTAGCAAGATTAACGAGCATCGATTTTACAAGTCGACGAAGAGTAGACGAGAGAAAGGTGTAAACTTTTTCTCTCAGAAGTGTGCGAAAACTTGTATTCCGGCTCAAAACAACGGGATACATCGTTTTAGATCGAAACGAGCACGATTAACGAGCATCGATTTTACAAGTCGTCGAAGAGTAGACGAGAGATAGGTGTAAACTTTTTCTCTCAGAACTGCGCGAAAACTTGTATTCCGGCTCAAAACAACGGGATACATCATTTTAGATCGAAACTAGCAAGATTAACGAGCAACAATTTTACAAGTCGACGAAGAGTAGACGAGAGAAAGGTGTAAACTTTTTCTCTCAGAACTGCGCAAAAACTTGTCTTCCGGCTCAAAACAACGGGATACATCATTTTAGATCGAAACTAGCAAGATTAACGAGCATCAATTTTACAAGTCGACGAAGAGTAGACGAGAGAAAGGTGTAAACTTTTTCTCTCAGAACTGCGCGAAAACTTGTATTCCGGCTCAAAACAACGGGATACATCGTTTTAGATCGAAACTAGCACGATTAACGAGCATCGATTTTACAAGTCGTCGAAGAGTAGACGAGAGAAAGGTGTAAACTTTTTCTCTCAGAACTGCGCGAAAACTTGTATTCCGGCTCAAAACAACGGGATACATCGTTTTAGATCGAAACTATCAAGATTCAGCAGCATCGATTTTACAAGTTGTCGAAGAGTAGACGAGAGAAAGGTGTAAACGTTTTCTCTCAGAACTGCGTGAAGACTTGCATTCCGGCTCAAAACAACGGGATACATCGTTTTAGATCGAAACTAGCAAGATTAACGAGCATCGATTTTACAAGTCGACGAAGAGTAGACGAGAGAAAGGTGTAAACTTTTTCTCTCAGAAGTGTGCGAAAACTTGTATTCCGGCTCAAAACAACGGGATACATCGTTTTAGATCGAAACGAGCAAGATTCACGAGCATTGATTTTACAAGTCGTCGAAGAGTAGACGAGAACAAGGTGTAAACTTTTTCTCTCAGAACTGCGCGAAAACTTGTATTCCGGCTCAAAACAACGGGATACATCGTTTTAGATCGAAACTAGCACGATTAACGAGCATCGATTTTACAAGTCGTCGAAGAGTAGACGAGAGATAGGTGTAAACGTTTTCTCTCAGAACTGCGCGAAAACTTGTATTCCGGCTCAAAACAACGGGATACATTGTTTTAGATCGAAACTAGCAAGATTCACGAGCATCGATTTTACATTTCGTCGAAGAGAACGAGAGAAAGGTGTAAACTTTTTCTCTCAGAACTGCGCAAAAACTTGTATTCCGGCTCAAAACAAGGGGATACATCATTTTAGATCGAAACTAGCAAGATTAACGAGCATCAATTTTACAACTCGACGGAGAGTAGACGAGAGAAAGGTGTAAAGTTTTTCTCTCAGAACTGCGCGAAAACTTGTATTCCGGCTCAAAAAAACGGGATACATCGTTTTAGATCGAAACTAGCACGATTAACGAGCATCGATTTTACAAGTCGTCGAAGAGTAGACGAGAGATAGGTGTAAACTTTTTCTCTCAGAACTGCGCGAAAACTTGTATTCCGGCTCAAAACAACGGGATACATTGTTTTAGATCGAAACTAGCAAAATTCACGAGCATCGATTTTACATGTCGTCGAAGAGAACGAGAGAAAGGTGTAAACTTTTTCTCTCAGAACTGCGCAAAAACTTGTCTTCCGGCTCAAAACAACGGGATACTTAGTTTTAGATCGAAACTAGCAAGATTCACGAGCATCGATTTTACAAGTCGTCGAAGAGTAGACGAGAGAAAGGTGTAAACTTTTTCTCTCAGAACTGCGCAAAGACTTGTATTCCGGCTCAAAACAACGGGATACATCATTTTAGATTGAAACTAGCAAGATTAACGAGCATCGATTTTACAAGTCGTCGAAGAGTAGACGAGAAAAACGTGTAAACTTTTCCTCTCAGAACTGCGAGAAAACTTGTATTTCGGCTCAAAACAACGGGATACATCGTTTTAGATCGAAACGAGCAAGATTCACGAGCATCAATTTTACAAGTCGTCGAAGAGTAGACGAGAACAAGGTGTAAGCTTTTTCTCTCAGAACTGCGCGAAAACTTGTATTCCGGCTCAAAACAACGGGATAAATCGTTTTAGATCGAAGCTAGCACAATTAACGAGCATCGATTTTACAAGTCGACGAAGAGTAGACGAGAGAAAGGTGTAAACTTTTTCTCTCAGAACTGCGCGAAAACTTGTATTCCGGCTCAAAACAACGGGATACATCGTTTTAGATTGAAACTAGCACGATTAACGAGCATCGATTTTACATGTCGTCGAAGAGTAGACGAGAGAAAGGTGTAAACTTTTTCTCTCAGAACTGCGCGAAAACTTGTATTCCGGCTCAAAACAACGGGATACATCGTTTTAGATCGAAACTATCAAGATTCAGCAGCATCGATTTTACAAGTCGTCGAAGAGTAGACGAGAGAAAGGTGTAAACCTTTTCTCTCAGAACTGCGCGAAAACTTGTATTCCGGCTCAAAACAACGGGATACATCGTTTTAGAGCGATACTATCAAGATTCACGAGCATCGATTTTACAAGTCGTCGAAGAGTAGACGAGAGAAAGGTGTAAACGTTTTCTCTCAGAACTGCGCGAAAAATTGTATTCCGGCTCAAAACAACGAGATACATTGTTTTAGATCGAAAGTAGCAAAATTCACGAGCATCGATTTAACAAGTCGTCGAAGAGTAGACGAGAGAAAGGTGTAAACTTTTTCTCTCAGAACTGCGCGAAAACTTGTATTCCGGCTCAAAACAACGGGATACATCGTTTTAGATCGAAACTAGCAAAATTCACGTGCATCGATTTTCCAAGTCGACGAAGAGTAGACGAGAGAAAGGTGTAAACTTTTTCTCTCAGAACTGCGCGAAAACTTGTATTCCGGCTCAAAACAACGGGATACATCGTTTTAGATCGAAACTAGCACGATTAACGAGCATCGATTTTACAAGTCGTCGAAGAGTAGACGAGAGAAAGGTGTAAACTTTTTCTCTCAGAACTGCGCGAAAACTTGTATTCCGGCTCAAAACAACGGGATACATCGTTTTAGATCGAAACTATCAAGATTCAGCAGCATCGATTTTACAAGTCGTCGAAGAGTAGACGAGAGAAAGGTGTAAACTTTTTCTCTCAGAACTGCGCGAAAACTTGTATTCCGGCTCAAAACAACGGGATACATCGTTTTAGATCGAAACTAGCAAAATTCACGTGCATCGATTTTACAAGTCGTCGAAGAGTAGACGAGAAAAACGTGTAAACTTTTCCTCTCAGAACTGCGAGAAAACTTGTATTTCGGCTCAAAACAACGGGATACATCGTTTTAGATCGAAACTAGCAAGATTCACGAGCATCGATTTTACAAGTCGTCGAAGAGTAGACGAGAACAAGGTGTAAACTTTTTCTCTCAGAACTGCGCGAAAACTTGTATTCCGGCTCAAAACAACGGGATACATCGTTTTAGATCGAAACTAGCACGATTAACGAGCATCGATTTTACAAGTCGTCGAAGAGTAGACGAGAGATAGGTGTAAACGTTTTCTCTCAGAACTGCGCGAAAACTTGTATTCCGGCTCAAAACAACGGGATACATTGTTTTAGATCGAAACTAGCAAGATTCACGAGCATCGATTTTACATGTCGTCGAAGAGAACGAGAGAAAGGTGTAAACTTTTTCTCTCAGAACTGCGCAAAAACTTGTATTCCGGCTCAAAACAACGGGATACATCATTTTAGATCGAAACTAGCAAGATTAACGAGCATCAATTTTACAACTCGACGGAGAGTAGACGAGAGAAAGGTGTAAACTTTTTCTCTCAGAACTGCGCGAAAACTTGTATTCCGGCTCAAAAAAACGGGATACATCGTTTTAGATCGAAACTAGCACGATTAACGAGCATCGATTTTACAAGTCGTCGAAGAGTAGACGAGAGATAGGTGTAAACCTTTTCTCTCAGAACTGCGCGAAAACTTGTATTCCGGCTCAAAACAACGGGATACATTGTTTTAGATCGAAACTAGCAAAATTCACGAGCATCGATTTTACATGTCGTCGAAGAGAACGAGAGAAAGGTGTAAACTTTTTCTCTCAGAACTGCGCAAAAACTTGTCTTCCGGCTCAAAACAACGGGATACTTAGTTTTAGATCGAAACTAGCAAGATTCACGATCATCGATTTTACAAGTCGTCGAAGAGTAGACGAGAGAAAGGTGTAAACTTTTTCTCTCAGAACTGCGCAAAGACTTGTATTCCGGCTCAAAACAACGGGATACATCATTTTAGATTGAAACTAGCAAGATTAACGAGCATCGATTTTACAAGTCGTCGAAGAGTAGACGAGAAAAACGTGTAAACTTTTCCTCTCAGAACTGCGAGAAAACTTGTATTTCGGCTCAAAACAACGGGATACATCGTTTTAGATCGAAACTAGCAAGATTCACGAGCATCGATTTTACAAGTCGTCGAAGAGTAGACGAGAACAAGGTGTAAACTTTTTCTCTCAGAACTGCGCGAAAACTTGTATTCCGGCTCAAAACAACGGGATACATCGTTTTAGATCGAAACTAGCACGATTAACGAGCATCGATTTTACAAGTCGTCGAAGAGTAGACGAGAGATAGGTGTAAACGTTTTCTCTCAGAACGGCGCGAAAACTTGTATTCCGGCTCAAAACAACGGGATACATTGTTTTAGATCGAAACTAGCAAGATTCACGAGCATCGATTTTACATGTCGTCGAAGAGAACGAGAGAAAGGTGTAAACTTTTTCTCTCAGAACTGCGCAAAAACTTGTATTCCGGCTCAAAACAAGGGGATACATCATTTTAGATCGAAACTAGCAAGATTAACGAGCATCAATTTTACAACTCGACGGAGAGTAGACGAGAGAAAGGTGTAAACTTTTTCTCTCAGAACTGCGCGAAAACTTGTATTCCGGCTCAAAAAAAACGGGATACATCGTTTTAGATCGAAACTAGCACGATTAACGAGCATCGATTTTACAAGTCGTCGAAGAGTAGACGAGAGATAGGTGTAAACTTTTTCTCTCAGAACTGCGCGAAAACTTGTATTCCGGCTCAAAACAACGGGATACATTGTTTTAGATCGAAACTAGCAAAATTCACGAGCATCGATTTTACATGTCGTCGAAGAGAACGAGAGAAAGGTGTAAACTTTTTCTCTCAGAACTGCGCAAAAACTTGTCTTCCGGCTCAAAACAACGGGATACTTAGTTTTAGATCGAAACTAGCAAGATTCACGATCATCGATTTTACAAGTCGTCGAAGAGTAGACGAGAGAAAGGTGTAAACTTTTTCTCTCAGAACTGCGCAAAGACTTGTATTCCGGCTCAAAACAACGGGATACATCATTTTAGATTGAAACTAGCAAGATTAACGAGCATCGATTTTACAAGTCGTCGAAGAGTAGACGAGAAAAACGTGTAAACTTTTCCTCTCAGAACTGCGAGAAAACTTGTATTTCGGCTCAAAACAACGGGATACATCGTTTTAGATCGAAACTAGCAAGATTCACGAGCATCGATTTTACAAGTCGTCGAAGAGTAGACGAGAACAAGGTGTAAACTTTTTCTCTCAGAACTGCGCGAAAACTTGTATTCCGGCTCAAAACAACGGGATACATCGTTTTAGATCGAAACTAGCACGATTAACGAGCATCGATTTTACAAGTCGTCGAAGAGTAGACGAGAGATAGGTGTAAACGTTTTCTCTCAGAACGGCGCGAAAACTTGTATTCCGGCTCAAAACAACGGGATACATTGTTTTAGATCGAAACTAGCAAGATTCACGAGCATCGATTTTACATGTCGTCGAAGAGAACGAGAGAAAGGTGTAAACTTTTTCTCTCAGAACTGCGCAAAAACTTGTATTCCGGCTCAAAACAAGGGGATACATCATTTTAGATCGAAACTAGCAAGATTAACGAGCATCAATTTTACAACTCGACGGAGAGTAGACGAGAGAAAGGTGTAAACTTTTTCTCTCAGAACTGCGCGAAAACTTGTATTCCGGCTCAAAAAAAACGGGATACATCGTTTTAGATCGAAACTAGCACGATTAACGAGCATCGATTTTACAAGTCGTCGAAGAGTAGACGAGAGATAGGTGTAAACTTTTTCTCTCAGAACTGCGCGAAAACTTGTATTCCGGCTCAAAACAACGGGATACATTGTTTTAGATCGAAAGTAGCAAAATTCACGAGCATCGATTTTACATGTCGTCGAAGAGAACGAGAGAAAGGTGTAAACTTTTTCTCTCAGAACTGCGCAAAAACTTGTCTTCCGGCTCAAAACAACGGGATACTTAGTTTTAGATCGAAACTAGCAAGATTCACGATCATCGATTTTACAAGTCGTCGAAGAGTAGACGAGAGAAAGGTGTAAACTTTTTCTCTCAGAACTGCGCAAAGACTTGTATTCCGGCTCAAAACAACGGGATACATCATTTTAGATTGAAACTAGCAAGATTAACGAGCATCGATTTTACAAGTCGTCGAAGAGTAGACGAGAAAAACGTGTAAACTTTTCCTCTCAGAACTGCGAGAAAACTTGTATTTCGGCTCAAAACAACGGGATACATCGTTTTAGATCGAAACTAGCAAGATTCACGAGCATCGATTTTACAAGTCGTCGAAGAGTAGACGAGAACAAGGTGTAAACTTTTTCTCTCAGAACTGCGCGAAAACTTGTATTCCGGCTCAAAACAACGGGATACATCGTTTTAGATCGAAACTAGCACGATTAACGAGCATCGATTTTACAAGTCGTCGAAGAGTAGACGAGAGATAGGTGTAAACGTTTTCTCTCAGAACTGCGCGAAAACTTGTATTCCGGCTCAAAACAACGGGATACATTGTTTTAGATCGAAACTAGCAAGATTCACGAGCATCGATTTTACATGTCGTCGAAGAGAACGAGAGAAAGGTGTAAACTTTTTCTCTCAGAACTGCGCAAAAACTTGTATTCCGGCTCAAAACAACGGGATACATCATTTTAGATCGAAACTAGCAAGATTAACGAGCATCAATTTTACAACTCGACGGAGAGTAGACGAGAGAAAGGTGTAAACTTTTTCTCTCAGAACTGCGCGAAAACTTGTATTCCGGCTCAAAAAAACGGGATACATCGTTTTAGATCGAAACTAGCACGATTAACGAGCATCGATTTTACAAGTCGTCGAAGAGTAGACGAGAGATAGGTGTAAACTTTTTCTCTCAGAACTGCGCGAAAACTTGTATTCCGGCTCAAAACAACGGGATACATTGTTTTAGATCGAAACTAGCAAAATTCACGAGCATCGATTTTACATGTCGTCGAAGAGAACGAGAGAAAGGTGTAAACTTTTTCTCTCAGAACTGCGCAAAAACTTGTCTTCCGGCTCAAAACAACGGGATACTTAGTTTTAGATCGAAACTAGCAAGATTCACGAGCATCGATTTTACAAGTCGTCGAAGAGTAGACGAGAGAAAGGTGTAAACTTTTTCTCTCAGAACTGCGCAAAGACTTGTATTCCGGCTCAAAACAACGGGATACATCATTTTAGATTGAAACTAGCAAGATTAACGAGCATCAATTTTACAAGTCGACGAAGAGTAGACGAGAGAAAGGTGTAAACTTTTTCTCTCAGAACTGCGCGAAAACTTGTATTCCGGCTCAAAACAACGGGATACATCGTTTTAGATCGAAACTAGCACGATTAACGAGCATCGATTTTACAAGTCGTCGAAGAGTAGACGAGAGAAAGGTGTAAACTTTTTCTCTCAGAACTGCGCGAAAACGTGTATTCCGGCTCAAACAACGGGATACATCGTTTTAGATCGAAACTATCAAGATTCAGCAGCATCGATTTTACAAGTCGTCGAAGAGTAGACGAGAGAAAGGTGTAAACTTTTTCTCTCATAACTGCGCGAAAACTTGTATTTCGGCTCAAAACAACGGGATACATCGTTTTAGATCGAAACTAGCAAGATTCACGAGCATCGATTTTACAAGTCGTCGAAGAGTAGACGAGAACAAGGTGTAAACTTTTTCTCTCAGAACTGCGCGAAAACTTGTATTCCGGCTCAAAACAACGGGATACATCGTTTTAGATCGAAACTAGCACGATTAACGAGCATCGATTTAACAAGTCGTCGAAGAGTAGACGAGAGATAGGTGTAAACGTTTTCTCTCAGAACTGCGCGAAAACTTGTATTCCGGTCAAAACAACGGGATACATTGTTTTAGATCGAAACTAGCAAGATTCACGAGCATCGATTTTACATGTCGTCGAAGAGAACGAGAGAAAGGTGTAAACTTTTTCTCTCAGAACTGCGCAAAAACTTGTATTCCGGCTCAAAACAAGGGGATACATCATTTTAGATCGAAACTAGCAAGATTAACGAGCATCAATTTTACAACTCGACGGAGAGTAGACGAGAGAAAGGTGTAAACTTTTTCTCTCAGAACTGCGCGAAAACTTGTATTCCGGCTCAAAAAAACGGGATACATCGTTTTAGATCGAAACTAGCACGATTAACGAGCATCGATTTTACAAGTCGTCGAAGAGTAGACGAGAGATAGGTGTAAACTTTTTCTCTCAGAACTGCGCGAAAACTTGTATTCCGGCTCAAAACAACGGGATACATTGTTTTAGATCGAAACTAGCAAAATTCACGAGCATCGATTTTACATGTCGTCGAAGAGAACGAGAGAAAGGTGTAAACTTTTTCTCTCAGAACTGCGCAAAAACTTGTCTTCCGGCTCAAAACAACGGGATACTTAGTTTTAGATCGAAACTAGCAAGATTCACGATCATCGATTTTACAAGTCGTCGAAGAGTAGACGAGAGAAAGGTGTAAACTTTTTCTCTCAGAACTGCGCAAAGACTTGTATTCCGGCTCAAAACAACGGGATACATCATTTTAGATTGAAACTAGCAAGATTAACGAGCATCGATTTTACAAGTCGTCGAAGAGTAGACGAGAAAAACGTGTAAACTTTTCCTCTCAGAACTGCGAGAAAACATGTATTTCGGCTCAAAACAACGGGATACATCGTTTTAGATCGAAACTAGCAAGATTCACGAGCATCGATTTTACAAGTCGTCGAAGAGTAGACGAGAACAAGGTGTAAACTTTTTCTCTCAGAACTGCGCGAAAACTTGTATTCCGGCTCAAAACAACGGGATACATCGTTTTAGATCGAAACTAGCACGATTAACGAGCATCGATTTTACAAGTCGTCGAAGAGTAGACGAGAGATAGGTGTAAACGTTTTCTCTCAGAACTGCGCGAAAACTTGTATTCCGGCTCAAAACAACGGGATACATTGTTTTAGATCGAAACTAGCAAGATTCACGAGCATCGATTTTACATGTCGTCGAAGAGAACGAGAGAAAGGTGTAAACTTTTTCTCTCAGAACTGCGCAAAAACTTGTATTCCGGCTCAAAACAACGGGATACATCATTTTAGATCGAAACTAGCAAGATTAACGAGCATCAATTTTACAACTCGACGGAGAGTAGACGAGAGAAAGGTGTAAACTTTTTCTCTCAGAACTGCGCGAAAACTTGTATTCCGGCTCAAAAAAACGGGATACATCGTTTTAGATCGAAACTAGCACGATTAACGAGCATCGATTTTACAAGTCGTCGAAGAGTAGACGAGAGATAGGTGTAAACTTTTTCTCTCAGAACTGCGCGAAAACTTGTATTCCGGCTCAAAACAACGGGATACATTGTTTTAGATCGAAACTAGCAAAATTCACGAGCATCGATTTTACATGTCGTCGAAGAGAACGAGAGAAAGGTGTAAACTTTTTCTCTCAGAACTGCGCAAAAACTTGTCTTCCGGCTCAAAACAACGGGATACTTAGTTTTAGATCGAAACTAGCAAGATTCACGAGCATCGATTTTACAAGTCGTCGAAGAGTAGACGAGAGAAAGGTGTAAACTTTTTCTCTCAGAACTGCGCAAAGACTTGTATTCCGGCTCAAAACAACGGGATACATCATTTTAGATTGAAACTAGCAAGATTAACGAGCATCAATTTTACAAGTCGACGAAGAGTAGACGAGAGAAAGGTGTAAACTTTTTCTCTCAGAACTGCGCGAAAACTTGTATTCCGGCTCAAAACAACGGGATACATCGTTTTAGATCGAAACTAGCACGATTAACGAGCATCGATTTTACAAGTCGTCGAAGAGTAGACGAGAGAAAGGTGTAAACTTTTTCTCTCAGAACTGCGCGAAAACGTGTATTCCGGCTCAAAACAACGGGATACATCGTTTTAGATCGAAACTATCAAGATTCAGCAGCATCGATTTTACAAGTCGTCGAAGAGTAGACGAGAGAAAGGTGTAAACTTTTTCTCTCATAACTGCGCGAAAACTTGTATTCCGGCTCAAAACAACGGGATACATCGTTTTAGATCGAAACTAGCAAGATTCACGAGCATCAATTTTACAAGTCGTCGAAGAGTAGACGAGAAAAAGGGGTAAACTTTTTCTCTCAGAACTGCGCGAAAACTGGTATTCCGGCTCAAAACAACGGGATACATTGTTTTAGAACGAAACTATCAAGATTCACGAGCATCGATTTTACAAGTCGTCGAAGAGTAGACGAGAGAAAGGTGTAAACTTTTTCTCTCAGAACTGCGCGAAAAGTTGTATTCCGGCTCAAAACAACGGAATACATCGTTTTAGATCAAAACTATCAAGATTCACGAGCATCGACTTTACAAGTCGTCGAAGAGTAGACGAGAGAAAGGTGTAAACTTTTTCTCTCAGAACTGCGCGAAAAAATTGTATTCCGGCTCAAAACAACGGGATACATCGTTTTAGATCGAAAGTAGCATGATTCACGAGCATCGATTTAACAAGTCGTCGAAGAGTAGACGAGAGATAGGTGTAAACTTTTTCTCTCAGAACTGCGCAAAAACTTGTATTGCGGCTCAAAACAACGGGATACATCGTTTTAAATCAAGACAAGCCAAATTCACGAGCATCGATTTTACAAGTCGTCGAAGAGTAGACGAGAGAAACGTGTAAACTTTTTCTCTCAGAACTGCGCGAAAACTTGTATTCCGGCTCAAAACAACGGGATACATCGTTTTAGATCGAAACTAGCAAAATTCACGTGCATCGATTTTACAAGTCGTCGAAGAGTAGACGAGAGATAGGTGTAAACTTTTTCTCTCAGAACTGCGAGAAAACGTGTATTTCGGCTCAAAACAACGGGATACATCGTTTTAGATCGAAACTAGCACGATTAACGAGCATCGATTTTACAAGTCGTCGAAGAGTAGACGAGAGATAGGTGTAAACTTTTTCTCTCAGAACTGCGCGAAAATTTGTATTCCGGCTCAAAACAACGGGATACATTGTTTTAGATCGAAACTAGCAAGATTCACGAGCATCGATTTTACATGTCGTCGAAGAGAACGAGCGAAAGGTGTAAACTTTTTCTCTCAGAACTGCGCAAAAACTTGTATTCCGGCTCAAAACAACGGGATACTTCGTTTTAGATCGAAACTAGCAAGATTCACGAGCATCGATTTTACAAGTCGTCGAAGAGTAGACGAGAGAAAGGTGTAAACTTTTTATCTCAGAACTGCGCGAAGACTTGTATTCCGGCTCAAAACAACGGGATACATCGTTTTAGATCGAAACTAGCAAGATTAACGAGCATCGATTTTACAAGTCGACGAAGAGTAGACGAGAGAAAGGTGTAAACTTTTTCTCTCAGAACTGCGCGAAACTTGTATTCTGGCCCAAAACAACGGGATACATCGTTTTAGATCGAAACTAGCCCGATTAACGAGCATCGATTTTACAAGTCGTCGAAGAGTAGACGAGAGAAAGGTGTAAACTTTTTCTCTCAGAACTGCGCGAAAACTTGTATTCCAGCTCAAAACAACGGGATACATCGTTTTAGATCGAAACTCTCAAGATTCACCAGCATCGATTTTACAAGTCGTCGAAGAGTAGACGAGAGAAAGGTGTAAACTTTTTCTCTCAGAACTGCGCGAAAACTTGTATTCCGGCTCAAAACAACGGGATACATCGTTTTAGAGCGATACTATCAAGATTCACGAGCATCGATTTTACAAGTCGTCGAAGAGTAGACGAGAGAAAGGTGTAAACGTTTTCTCTCAGAACTGCGCGAAAAATTGTATTCCGGCTCAAAACAACGAGATACATTTTTTTAGATCGAAACTAGCAAAATTCACGTGCATCGATTTTACAAGTCGTCGAAGAGTAGACGAGAAAAACGTGTAAACTTTTCCTCTCAGAACTGCGAGAAAACTTGTATTTCGGCTCAAAACAACGGGATACATCGTTTTAGATCGAAACTAGCAAGATTCACGAGCATTGATTTTACAAGTCGTCGAAGAGTAGACGAGAACAAGGTGTAAACTTTTTCTCTCAGAACTGCGCGAAAACTTGTATTCCGGCTCAAAACAACGGGATACATCGTTTTAGATCGAAACTAGCACGATTAACGAGCATCGATTTTACAAGTCGTCAAAGAGTAGACGAGAGATAGGTGTAAACGTTTTCTCTCAGAACTGCGCGAAAACTTGTATTCCGGCTCAAAACAACGGGATACATTGTTTTAGATCGAAACTAGCAAGATTCACGAGCATCGATTTTACATGTCGTCGAAGAGAACGAGAGAAAGGTGTAAACTTTTTCTCTCAGAACTGCGCAAAAACTTGTATTCCGGCTCAAAACAAGGGGATACATCATTTTAGATCGAAACTAGCAAGATTAACGAGCATCAATTTTACAACTCGACGGAGAGTAGACGAGAGATAGGTGTAAACTTTTTCTCTCAGAACTGCGCGAAAACTTGTATTCCGGCTCAAAACAACGGGATACATCGTTTTAGATCGAAAGTAGCATGATTCACGAGCATCGATTTAACAAGTCGTCGAAGAGTAGACGAGAGATAGGTGTAAACTTTTTCTCTCAGAACTGCGCAAAAACTTGTATTGCGGCTCAAAACAACGGGATACATCGTTTTAGATCAAGACAAGCCAAATTCACGAGCATCGATTTTACAAGTCGTCGAAGAGTAGACGAGAGAAACGTGTAAACTTTTTCTCTCAGAACTGCGAGAAAACGTGTATTTCGGCTCAAAACAACGGGATACATCGTTTTAGATCGAAACTAGCACGATTAACGAGCATCGATTTTACAAGTCGTCGAAGAGTAGACGAGAGATAGGTGTAAACTTTTTCTCTCAGAACTGCGCGAAAATTTGTATTCCGGCTCAAAACAACGGGATACATTGTTTTAGATCGAAACTAGCAAGATTCACGAGCATCGATTTTACATGTCGTCGAAGAGAACGAGCGAAAGGTGTAAACTTTTTCTCTCAGAACTGCGCAAAAACTTGTATTCCGGCTCAAAACAACGGGATACTTCGTTTTAGATCGAAACTAGCAAGATTCACGAGCATCGATTTTACAAGTCGTCGAAGAGTAGACGAGAGAAAGGTGTAAACTTTTTATCTCAGAACTGCGCGAAGACTTGTATTCCGGCTCAAAACAACGGGATACATCGTTTTAGATCGAAACTAGCAAGATTAACGAGCATCGATTTTACAAGTCGACGAAGAGTAGACGAGAGAAAGGTGTAAACTTTTTCTCTCAGAACTGCGCGAAACTTGTATTCTGGCCCAAAACAACGGGATACATCGTTTTAGATCGAAACTAGCCCGATTAACGAGCATCGATTTTACAAGTCGTCGAAGAGTAGACGAGAGAAAGGTGTAAACTTTTTCTCTCAGAACTGCGCGAAAACTTGTATTCCAGCTCAAAACAACGGGATACATCGTTTTAGATCGAAACTCTCAAGATTCACCAGCATCGATTTTACAAGTCGTCGAAGAGTAGACGAGAGAAAGGTGTAAACTTTTTCTCTCAGAACTGCGCGAAAACTTGTATTCCGGCTCAAAACAACGGGATACATCGTTTTAGAGCGATACTATCAAGATTCACGAGCATCGATTTTACAAGTCGTCGAAGAGTAGACGAGAGAAAGGTGTAAACGTTTTCTCTCAGAACTGCGCGAAAAATTGTATTCCGGCTCAAAACAACGAGATACATTTTTTTAGATCGAAACTAGCAAAATTCACGTGCATCGATTTTACAAGTCGTCGAAGAGTAGACGAGAAAAACGTGTAAACTTTTCCTCTCAGAACTGCGAGAAAACTTGTATTTCGGCTCAAAACAACGGGATACATCGTTTTAGATCGAAACTAGCAAGATTCACGAGCATTGATTTTACAAGTCGTCGAAGAGTAGACGAGAACAAGGTGTAAACTTTTTCTCTCAGAACTGCGCGAAAACTTGTATTCCGGCTCAAAACAACGGGATACATCGTTTTAGATCGAAACTAGCACGATTAACGAGCATCGATTTTACAAGTCGTCGAAGAGTAGACGAGAGATAGGTGTAAACGTTTTCTCTCAGAACTGCGCGAAAACTTGTATTCCGGCTCAAAACAACGGGATACATTGTTTTAGATCGAAACTAGCAAGATTCACGAGCATCGATTTTACATGTCGTCGAAGAGAACGAGAGAAAGGTGTAAACTTTTTCTCTCAGAACTGCGCAAAAACTTGTATTCCGGCTCAAAACAAGGGGATACATCATTTTAGATCGAAACTAGCAAGATTAACGAGCATCAATTTTACAACTCGACGGAGAGTAGACGAGAGAAAGGTGTAAACTTTTTCTCTCAGAACTGCGCGAAAACTTGTATTCCGGCTCAAAAAAACGGGATACATCGTTTTAGATCGAAACTAGCACGATTAACGAGCATCGATTTTACAAGTCGTCGAAGAGTAGACGAGAGATAGGTGTAAACTTTTTCTCTCAGAACTGCGCGAAAACTTGTATTCCGGCTCAAAACAACGGGATACATTGTTTTAGATCGAAACTAGCAAAATTCACGAGCATCGATTTTACATGTCGTCGAAGAGAACGAGAGAAAGGTGTAAACTTTTTCTCTCAGAACTGCGCAAAAACTTGTCTTCCGGCTCAAAACAACGGGATACTTAGTTTTAGATCGAAACTAGCAAGATTCACGAGCATCGATTTTACAAGTCGTCGAAGAGTAGACGAGAGAAAGGTGTAAACTTTTTCTCTCAGAACTGCGCAAAGACTTGTATTCCGGCTCAAAACAACGGGATACATCATTTTAGATTGAAACTAGCAAGATTAACGAGCATCGATTTTACAAGTCGTCGAAGAGTAGACGAGAAAAACGTGTAAACTTTTCCTCTCAGAACTGCGAGAAAACTTGTATTTCGGCTCAAAACAACGGGATACATCGTTTTAGATCGAAACTAGCAAGATTCACGAGCATCGATTTTACAAGTCGTCGAAGAGTAGACGAGAACAAGGTGTAAACTTTTTCTCTCAGAACTGCGCGAAAACTTGTATTCCGGCTCAAAACAACGGGATACATCGTTTTAGATCGAAACTAGCACGATTAACGAGCATCGATTTTACAAGTCGTCGAAGAGTAGACGAGAGATAGGTGTAAACGTTTTCTCTCAGAACTGCGCGAAAACTTGTATTCCGGCTCAAAACAACGGGATACATTGTTTTAGATCGAAACTAGCAAGATTCACGAGCATCGATTTTACATGTCGTCGAAGAGAACGAGAGAAAGGTGTAAACTTTTTCTCTCAGAACTGCGCACAAACTTGTATTCCGGCTCAAAACAACGGGATACATCATTTTAGATCGAAACTAGCAAGATTAACGAGCATCAATTTTACAACTCGACGGTGAGTAGACGAGAGAAAGGTGTAAACTTTTTCTCTCAGAACTGCGCGAAAACTTGTATTCCGGCTCAAAAAAACGGGATACATCGTTTTAGATCGAAACTAGCACGATTAACGAGCATCGATTTTACAAGTCGTCGAAGAGTAGACGAGAGATAGGTGTAAACTTTTTCTCTCAGAACTGCGCGAAAACTTGTATTCCGGCTCAAAACAACGGGATACATTGTTTTAGATCGAAACTAGCAAAATTCACGAGCATCGATTTTACATGTCGTCGAAGAGAACGAGAGAAAGGTGTAAACTTTTTCTCTCAGAACTGCGCAAAAACTTGTCTTCCGGCTCAAAACAACGGGATACTTAGTTTTAGATCGAAACTAGCAAGATTCACGAGCATCGATTTTACAAGTCGTCGAAGAGTAGACGAGAGAAAGGTGTAAACTTTTTCTCTCAGAACTGCGCAAAGACTTGTATTCCGGCTCAAAACAACGGGATACATCATTTTAGATTGAAACTAGCAAGATTAACGAGCATCAATTTTACAAGTCGACGAAGAGTAGACGAGAGAAAGGTGTAAACTTTTTCTCTCAGAACTGCGCGAAAACTTGTATTCCGGCTCAAAACAACGGGATACATCGTTTTAGATCGAAACTAGCACGATTAACGAGCATCGATTTTACAAGTCGTCGAAGAGTAGACGAGAGAAAGGTGTAAACTTTTTCTCTCAGAACTGCGCGAAAACTTGTATTCCGGCTCAAAACAACGGGATACATCGTTTTAGATCGAAACTATCAAGATTCAGCAGCATCGATTTTACAAGTCGTCGAAGAGTAGACGAGAGAAAGGTGTAAACTTTTTCTCTCATAACTGCGCGAAAACTTGTATTCCGGCTCAAAACAACGGGATACATCGTTTTAGATCGAAACTAGCAAGATTCACGAGCATCAATTTTACAAGTCGTCGAAGAGTAGACGAGAAAAAGGGGTAAACTTTTTCTCTCAGAACTGCGCGAAAACTGGTATTCCGACTCAAAACAACGGGATACATTGTTTTAGAACGAAACTATCAAGATTCACGAGCATCGATTTTACAAGTCGTCGAAGAGTAGACGAGAGAAAGGTGTAAACTTTTTCTCTCAGAACTGCGCGAAAAGTTGTATTCCGGCTCAAAACAACGGAATACATCGTTTTAGATCAAAACTATCAAGATTCACGAGCATCGACTTTACAAGTCGTCGAAGAAAAGACGAGAGAAAGGTGTAAACTTTTTCTCTCAGAACTGCGCGAAAAAATTGTATTCCGGCTCAAAACAACGGGATACATCGTTTTAGATCGAAAGTAGCATGATTCACGAGCATCGATTTAACAAGTCGTCGAAGAGTAGACGAGAGATAGGTGTAAACTTTTTCTCTCAGAACTGCGCAAAAACTTGTATTGCGGCTGAAAACAACGGGATACATCGTTTTAAATCAAGACAAGCCAAATTCACGAGCATCGATTTTACAAGTCGTCGAAGAGTAGACGAGAGAAACGTGTAAACTTTTTCTCTCAGAACTGCGCGAAAACTTGTATTCCGGCTCAAAACAACGGGATACATAGTTTTAGATCGAAACTAGCAAAATTCACGTGCATCGATTTTACAAGTCGTCGAAGAGTAGACGAGAGATAGGTGTAAACTTTTTCTCTCAGAACTGCGCGAAAACTTGTATTCCGGCTCAAAACAACGGGATACATCGTTTTAGATCGAAAGTAGCATGATTCACGAGCTTCGATTTAACAAGTCGTCGAAGAGTAGACGAGAGATAGGTGTAAACTTTTTCTCTCAGAACTGCGCAAAAACTTGTATTGCGGCTCAAAACAACGGGATACATCGTTTTAGATCAAGACAAGCCAAATTCACGAGCATCGATTTTACAAGTCGTCGAAGAGTAGACGAGAGAAACGTGTAAACTTTTTCTCTCAGAACTGCGAGAAAACGTGTATTTCGGCTCAAAACAACGGGATACATCGTTTTAGATCGAAACTAGCACGATTAACGAGCATCGATTTTACAAGTCGTCAAAGAGTAGACGAGAGATAGGTGTAAACTTTTTCTCTCAGAACTGCGCGAAAATTTGTATTCCGGCTCAAAACAACGGGATACATTGTTTTAGATCGAAACTAGCAAGATTCACGAGCATCGATTTTACATGTCGTCGAAGAGAACGAGCGAAAGGTGTAAACTTTTTCTCTCAGAACTGCGCAAAAACTTGTATTCCGGCTCAAAACAACGGGATACTTCGTTTCAGATCGAAACTAGCAAGATTCACGAGCATTGATTTTACAAGTCGTCGAAGAGTAGACGAGAACAAGGTGTAAACTTTTTCTCTCAGAACTGCGCGAAAACTTGTATTCCGGCTCAAAACAACGGGATACATCGTTTTAGATCGAAACTAGCACGATTAACGAGCATCGATTTTACAAGTCGTCGAAGAGTAGACGAGAGATAGGTGTAAACGTTTTCTCTCAGAACTGCGCGAAAACTTGTATTCCGGCTCAAAACAACGGGATACATTGTTTTAGATCGAAACTAGCAAGATTCACGAGCATCGATTTTACATGTCGTCGAAGAGAACGAGAGAAAGGTGTAAACTTTTTCTCTCAGAACTGCGCAAAAACTTGTATTCCGGCTCAAAACAAGGGGATACATCATTTTAGATCGAAACTAGCAAGATTAACGAGCATCAATTTTACAACTCGACGGAGAGTAGACGAGAGAAAGGTGTAAACTTTTTCTCTCAGAACTGCGCGAAAACTTGTATTCCGGCTCAAAAAAACGGGATACATCGTTTTAGATCGAAACTAGCACGATTAACGAGCATCGATTTTACAAGTCGTCGAAGAGTAGACGAGAGATAGGTGTAAACTTTTTCTCTCAGAACTGCGTGAAAACTTGTATTCCGGCTCAAAACAACGGGATACATTGTTTTAGATCGAAACTAGCAAAATTCACGAGCATCGATTTTACATGTCGTCGAAGAGAACGAGAGAAAGGTGTAAACTTTTTCTCTCAGAACTGCGCAAAAACTTGTCTTCCGGCTCAAAACAACGGGATACTTAGTTTTAGATCGAAACTAGCAAGATTCACGAGCATCGATTTTACAAGTCGTCGAAGAGTAGACGAGAGAAAGGTGTAAACTTTTTCTCTCAGAACTGCGCAAAGACTTGTATTCCGGCTCAAAACAACGGGATACATCATTTTAGATTGAAACTAGCAAGATTAACGAGCATCGATTTTACAAGTCGTCGAAGAGTAGACGAGAAAAACGTGTAAACTTTTCCTCTCAGAACTGCGAGAAAACTTGTATTTCGGCTCAAAACAACGGGATACATCGTTTTAGATCGAAACTAGCAAGATTCACGAGCATCGATTTTACAAGTCGTCGAAGAGTAGACGAGAACAAGGTGTAAACTTTTTCTCTCAGAACTGCGCGAAAACTTGTATTCCGGCTCAAAACAACGGGATACATCGTTTTAGATCGAAACTAGCACGATTAACGAGCATCGATTTTACAAGTCGTCGAAGAGTAGACGAGAGATAGGTGTAAACGTTTTCTCTCAGAACTGCGCGAAAACTTGTATTCCGGCTCAAAACAACGGGATACATTGTTTTAGATCGAAACTAGCAAGATTCACGAGCATCGATTTTACATGTCGTCGAAGAGAACGAGAGAAAGGTGTAAACTTTTTCTCTCAGAACTGCGCAAAAACTTGTATTCCGGCTCAAAACAACGGGATACATCATTTTAGATCGAAACTAGCAAGATTAACGAGCATCAATTTTACAACTCGACGGTGAGTAGACGAGAGAAAGGTGTAAACTTTTTCTCTCAGAACTGCGCGAAAACTTGTATTCCGGCTCAAAAAAACGGGATACATCGTTTTAGATCGAAACTAGCACGATTAACGAGCATCGATTTTACAAGTCGTCGAAGAGTAGACGAGAGATAGGTGTAAACTTTTTCTCTCAGAACTGCGCGAAAACTTGTATTCCGGCTCAAAACAACGGGATACATTGTTTTAGATCGAAACTAGCAAAATTCACGAGCATCGATTTTACATGTCGTCGAAGAGAACGAGAGAAAGGTGTAAACTTTTTCTCTCAGAACTGCGCAAAAACTTGTCTTCCGGCTCAAAACAACGGGATACTTAGTTTTAGATCGAAACTAGCAAGATTCACGAGCATCGATTTTACAAGTCGTCGAAGAGTAGACGAGAGAAAGGTGTAAACTTCTTCTCTCAGAACTGCGCAAAGACTTGTATTCCGGCTCAAAACAACGGGATACATCATTTTAGATTGAAACTAGCAAGATTAACGAGCATCAATTTTACAAGTCGACGAAGAGTAGACGAGAGAAAGGTGTAAACTTTTTCTCTCAGAACTGCGCGAAAACTTGTATTCCGGCTCAAAACAACGGGATACATCGTTTTAGATCGAAACTAGCACGATTAACGAGCATCGATTTTACAAGTCGTCGAAGAGTAGACGAGAGAAAGGTGTAAACTTTTTCTCTCAGAACTGCGCGAAAACTTGTATTCCGGCTCAAAACAACGGGATACATCGTTTTAGATCGAAACTATCAAGATTCAGCAGCATCGATTTTACAAGTCGTCGAAGAGTAGACGAGAGAAAGGTGTAAACTTTTTCTCTCATAACTGCGCGAAAACTTGTATTCCGGCTCAAAACAACGGGATACATCGTTTTAGATCGAAACTAGCAAGATTCACGAGCATCAATTTTACAAGTCGTCGAAGAGTAGACGAGAAAAAGGGGTAAACTTTTTCTCTCAGAACTGCGCGAAAACTGGTATTCCGACTCAAAACAACGGGATACATTGTTTTAGAACGAAACTATCAAGATTCACGAGCATCGAGTTTACAAGTCGTCGAAGAGTAGACGAGAGAAAGGTGTAAACTTTTTCTCTCAGAACTGCGCGAAAAGTTGTATTCCGGCTCAAAACAACGGAATACATCGTTTTAGATCAAAACTATCAAGATTCACGAGCATCGACTTTACAAGTCGTCGAAGAGTAGACGAGAGAAAGGTGTAAACTTTTTCTCTCAGAACTGCGCGAAAAAATTGTATTCCGGCTCAAAACAACGGGATACATCGTTTTAGATCGAAAGTAGCATGATTCACGAGCATCGATTTAACAAGTCGTCGAAGAGTAGACGAGAGATAGGTGTAAACTTTTTCTCTCAGAACTGCGCAAAAACTTGTATTGCGGCTCAAAACAACGGGATACATCGTTTTAAATCAAGACAAGCCAAATTCACGAGCATCGATTTTACAAGTCGTCGAAGAGTAGACGAGAGAAACGTGTAAACTTTTTCTCTCAGAACTGCGCGAAAACTTGTATTCCGGCTCAAAACAACGGGATACATAGTTTTAGATCGAAACTAGCAAAATTCACGTGCATCGATTTTACAAGTCGTCGAAGAGTAGACGAGAGATAGGTGTAAACTTTTTCTCTCAGAACTGCGCGAAAACTTGTATTCCGGCTCAAAACAACGGGATACATCGTTTTAGATCGAAAGTAGCATGATTCACGAGCTTCGATTTAACAAGTCGTCGAAGAGTAGACGAGAGATAGGTGTAAACTTTTTCTCTCAGAACTGCGCAAAAACTTGTATTGCGGCTCAAAACAACGGGATACATCGTTTTAGATCAAGACAAGCCAAATTCACGAGCATCGATTTTACAAGTCGTCGAAGAGTAGACGAGAGAAACGTGTAAACGTTTTCTCTCAGAACTGCGCGGAAACTTGTATTCCGGCTCAAAACAACGGGATACATAGTTTTAGATCGAAACTAGCAAAATTCACGTGCATCGATTTTACAAGTCGTCGAAGAGTAGACGAGAGATAGGTGTAAACTTTTTCTCTCAGAACTGCGCGAAAACTTGTATTCCGGCTCAAAACAACGGGATACATCGTTTTAGATCGAAAGTAGCATGATTCACGAGCATCGATTTTACAAGTCGTCGAAGAGTAGACGAGAGAAACGTGTAAACTTTTTCTCTCAGAACTGCGCGAAAACTTGTATTCCGGCTCAAAACAACGGGATACATAGTTTTAGATCGAAACTAGCAAAATTCACGTGCATCGATTTTACAAGTCGTCGAAGAGTAGACGAGAGATAGGTGTAAACTTTTTCTCTCAGAACTGCGCGAAAACTTGTATTCCGGCTCAAAACAACGGGATACATCGTTTTAGATCGAAAGTAGCATGATTCACGAGCTTCGATTTAACAAGTCGTCGAAGAGTAGACGAGAGATAGGTGTAAACGTTTTCTCTCAGAACTGCGCGAAAACTTGTATTCCGGCTCAAAACAACGGGATACATTGTTTTAGATCGAAACTAGCAAGATTCACGAGCATCGATTTTACATGTCGTCGAAGAGAACGAGAGAAAGGTGTAAACTTTTTCTCTCAGAACTGCGCAAAAACTTGTATTCCGGCTCAAAACAACGGGATACATCATTTTAGATCGAAACTAGCAAGATTAACGAGCATCAATTTTACAACTCGACGGTGAGTAGACGAGAGAAAGGTGTAAACTTTTTCTCTCAGAACTGCGCGAAAACTTGTATTCCGGCTCAAAAAAACGGGATACATCGTTTTAGATCGAAACTAGCACGATTAACGAGCATCGATTTTACAAGTCGTCGAAGAGTAGACGAGAGATAGGTGTAAACTTTTTCTCTCAGAACTGCGCGAAAACTTGTATTCCGGCTCAAAACAACGGGATACATCGTTTTAGATCGAAAGTAGCATGATTCACGAGCTTCGATTTAACAAGTCGTCGAAGAGTAGACGAGAGATAGGTGTAAACTTTTTCTCTCAGAACTGCGCAAAAACTTGTATTGCGGCTCAAAACAACGGGATACATCGTTTTAGATCAAGACAAGCCAAATTCACGAGCATCGATTTTACAAGTCGTCGAAGAGTAGACGAGAGAAACGTGTAAACTTTTTCTCTCAGAACTGCGCGAAAACTTGTATTCCGGCTCAAAACAACGGGATACATAGTTTTAGATCGAAACTAGCAAAATTCACGTGCATCGATTTTACAAGTCGTCGAAGAGTAGACGAGAGAAAGGTGTAAACTTTTTCTCTCAGAACTGCGCGAAAACTTGTATTCCGGCTCAAAACAACGGGATACATCGTTTTAGATCGAAACTATCAAGATTCAGCAGCATCGATTTTACAAGTCGTCGAAGAGTAGACGAGAGAAAGGTGTAAACTTTTTCTCTCATAACTGCGCGAAAACTTGTATTCCGGCTCAAAACAACGGGATACATCGTTTTAGATCGAAACTAGCAAGATTCACGAGCATCAATTTTACAAGTCGTCGAAGAGTAGACGAGAAAAAGGGGTAAACTTTTTCTCTCAGAACTGCGCGAAAACTGGTATTCCGACTCAAAACAACGGGATACATTGTTTTAGAACGAAACTATCAAGATTCACGAGCATCGATTTTACAAGTCGTCGAAGAGTAGACGAGAGAAAGGTGTAAACTTTTTCTCTCAGAACTGCGCGAAAAGTTGTATTCCGGCTCAAAACAACGGAATACATCGTTTTAGATCAAAACTATCAAGATTCACGAGCATCGACTTTACAAGTCGTCGAAGAGTAGACGAGAGAAAGGTGTAAACTTTTTCTCTCAGAACTGCGCGAAAAAATTGTATTCCGGCTCAAAACAACGGGATACATCGTTTTAGATCGAAAGTAGCATGATTCACGAGCATCGATTTAACAAGTCGTCGAAGAGTAGACGAGAGATAGGTGTAAACTTTTTCTCTCAGAACTGCGCAAAAACTTGTATTGCGGCTCAAAACAACGGGATACATCGTTTTAAATCAAGACAAGCCAAATTCACGAGCATCGATTTTACAAGTCGTCGAAGAGTAGACGAGAGAAACGTGTAAACTTTTTCTCTCAGAACTGCGCGAAAACTTGTATTCCGGCTCAAAACAACGGGATACATAGTTTTAGATCGAAACTAGCAAAATTCACGTGCATCGATTTTACAAGTCGTCGAAGAGTAGACGAGAGATAGGTGTAAACTTTTTCTCTCAGAACTGCGCGAAAACTTGTATTCCGGCTCAAAACAACGGGATACATCGTTTTAGATCGAAAGTAGCATGATTCACGAGCTTCGATTTAACAAGTCGTCGAAGAGTAGACGAGAGATAGGTGTAAACTTTTTCTCTCAGAACTGCGCAAAAACTTGTATTGCGGCTCAAAACAACGGGATACATCGTTTTAGATCAAGACAAGCCAAATTCACGAGCATCGATTTTACAAGTCGTCGAAGAGTAGACGAGAGAAACGTGTAAACTTTTTCTCTCAGAACTGCGCGAAAACTTGTATTCCGGCTCAAAACAACGGGATACATAGTTTTAGATCGAAACTAGCAAAATTCACGTGCATCGATTTTACAAGTCGTCGAAGAGTAGACGAGAGATAGGTGTAAACTTTTTCTCTCAGAACTGCGCGAAAACTTGTATTCCGGCTCAAAACAACGGGATACATCGTTTTAGATCGAAAGTAGCATGATTCACGAGCATCGATTTTACAAGTCGTCGAAGAGTAGACGAGAGAAACGTGTAAACTTTTTCTCTCAGAACTGCGCGAAAACTTGTATTCCGGCTCAAAACAACGGGATACATAGTTTTAGATCGAAACTAGCAAAATTCACGTGCATCGATTTTACAAGTCGTCGAAGAGTAGACGAGAGATAGGTGTAAACTTTTTCTCTCAGAACTGCGCGAAAACTTGTATTCCGGCTCAAAACAACGGGATACATCGTTTTAGATCGAAAGTAGCATGATTCACGAGCTTCGATTTAACAAGTCGTCGAAGAGTAGACGAGAGATAGGTGTAAACTTTTTCTCTCAGAACTGCGCAAAAACTTGTATTGCGGCTCAAAACAACGGGATACATCGTTTTAGATCAAGACAAGCCAAATTCACGAGCATCGATTTTACAAGTCGTCGAAGAGTAGACGAGAGAAACGTGTAAACTTTTTCTCTCAGAACTGCGAGAAAACGTGTATTTCGGCTCAAAACAACGGGATACATCGTTTTAGATCGAAACTAGCACGATTAACGAGCATCGATTTTACAAGTCGTCGAAGAGTAGACGAGAGATAGGTGTAAACTTTTTCTCTCAGAACTGCGCGAAAATTTGTATTCCGGCTCAAAACAACGGGATACATTGTTTTAGATCGAAACTAGCAAGATTCACGAGCATCGATTTTACATGTCGTCGAAGAGAACGAGCGAAAGGTGTAAACTTTTTCTCTCAGAACTGCGCAAAAACTTGTATTCCGGCTCAAAACAACGGGATACTTCGTTTTAGATCGAAACTAGCAAGATTCACGAGCATTGATTTTACAAGTCGTCGAAGAGTAGACGAGAACAAGGTGTAAACTTTTTCTCTCAGAACTGCGCGAAAACTTGTATTCCGGCTCAAAACAACGGGATACATCGTTTTAGATCGAAACTAGCACGATTAACGAGCATCGATTTTACAAGTCGTCGAAGAGTAGACGAGAGATAGGTGTAAACGTTTTCTCTCAGAACTGCGCGAAAACTTGTATTCCGGCTCAAAACAACGGGATACATTGTTTTAGATCGAAACTAGCAAGATTCACGAGCATCGATTTTACATGTCGTCGAAGAGAACGAGAGAAAGGTGTAAACTTTTTCTCTCAGAACTGCGCAAAAACTTGTATTCCGGCTCAAAACAAGGGGATACATCATTTTAGATCGAAACTAGCAAGATTAACGAGCATCAATTTTACAACTCGACGGAGAGTAGACGAGAGAAAAGTGTAAACTTTTTCTCTCAGAACTGCGCGAAAACTTGTATTCCGGCTCAAAAAAACGGGATACATCGTTTTAGATCGAAACTAGCACGATTAACGAGCATCGATTTTACAAGTCGTCGAAGAGTAGACGAGAGATAGGTGTAAACTTTTTCTCTCAGAACTGCGTGAAAACTTGTATTCCGGCTCAAAACAACGGGATACATTGTTTTAGATCGAAACTAGCAAAATTCACGAGCATCGATTTTACATGTCGTCGAAGAGAACGAGAGAAAGGTGTAAACTTTTTCTCTCAGAACTGCGCAAAAACTTGTCTTCCGGCTCAAAACAACGGGATACTTAGTTTTAGATCGAAACTAGCAAGATTCACGAGCATCGATTTTACAAGTCGTCGAAGAGTAGACGAGAGAAAGGTGTAAACTTTTTCTCTCAGAACTGCGCAAAGACTTGTATTCCGGCTCAAAACAACGGGATACATCATTTTAGATTGAAACTAGCAAGATTAACGAGCATCGATTTTACAAGTCGTCGAAGAGTAGACGAGAAAAACGTGTAAACTTTTCCTCTCAGAACTGCGAGAAAACTTGTATTTCGGCTCAAAACAACGGGATACATCGTTTTAGATCGAAACTAGCAAGATTCACGAGCATCGATTTTACAAGTCGTCGAAGAGTAGACGAGAACAAGGTGTAAACTTTTTCTCTCAGAACTGCGCGAAAACTTGTATTCCGGCTCAAAACAACGGGATACATCGTTTTAGATCGAAACTAGCACGATTAACGAGCATCGATTTTACAAGTCGTCGAAGAGTAGACGAGAGATAGGTGTAAACGTTTTCTCTCAGAACTGCGCGAAATCTTGTATTCCGGCTCAAAACAACGGGATACATTGTTTTAGATCGAAACTAGCAAGATTCACGAGCATCGATTTTACATGTCGTCGAAGAGAACGAGAGAAAGGTGTAAACTTTTTCTCTCAGAACTGCGCAAAAACTTGTATTCCGGCTCAAAACAACGGGATACATCATTTTAGATCGAAACTAGCAAGATTAACGAGCATCAATTTTACAACTCGACGGTGAGTAGACGAGAGAAAGGTGTAAACTTTTTCTCTCAGAACTGCGCGAAAACTTGTATTCCGGCTCAAAAAAACGGGATACATCGTTTTAGATCGAAACTAGCACGATTAACGAGCATCGATTTTACAAGTCGTCGAAGAGTAGACGAAAGATAGGTGTAAACTTTTTCTCTCAGAACTGCGCGAAAACTTGTATTCCGGCTCAAAACAACGGGATACATTGTTTTAGATCAAAACTAGCAAAATTCACGAGCATCGATTTTACATGTCGTCGAAGAGAACGAGAGAAAGGTGTAAACTTTTTCTCTCAGAACTGCGCAAAAACTTGTCTTCCGGCTCAAAACAACGGGATACTTAGTTTTAGATCGAAACTAGCAAGATTCACGAGCATCGATTTTACAAGTCGTCGAAGAGTAGACGAGAGAAAGGTGTAAACTTTTTCTCTCAGAACTGCGCAAAGACTTGTATTCCGGCTCAAAACAACGGGATACATCATTTTAGATTGAAACTAGCAAGATTAACGAGCATCAATTTTACAAGTCGACGACGAGTAGACGAGAGAAAGGTGTAAACTTTTTCTCTCAGAACTGCGCGAAAACTTGTATTCCGGCTCAAAACAACGGGATACATCGTTTTAGATCGAAACTAGCACGATTAACGAGCATCGATTTTACAAGTCGTCGAAGAGTAGACGAGAGAAAGGTGTAAACTTTTTCTCTCAGAACTGCGCGAAAACTTGTATTCCGGCTCAAAACAACGGGATACATCGTTTTAGATCGAAACTATCAAGATTCAGCAGCATCGATTTTACAAGTCGTCGAAGAGTAGACGAGAGAAAGGTGTAAACTTTTTCTCTCATAACTGCGCGAAAACTTGTATTCCGGCTCAAAACAACGGGATACATCGTTTTAGATCGAAACTAGCAAGATTCACGAGCATCAATTTTACAAGTCGTCGAAGAGTAGACGAGAAAAAGGGGTAAACTTTTTCTCTCAGAACTGCGCGAAAACTGGTATTCCGACTCAAAACAACGGGATACATTGTTTTAGAACGAAACTATCAAGATTCACGAGCATCGATTTTACAAGTCGTCGAAGAGTAGACGAGAGAAAGGTGTAAACTCTTTCTCTCAGAACTGCGCGAAAAGTTGTATTCCGGCTCAAAACAACGGAATACATCGTTTTAGATCAAAACTATCAAGATTCACGAGCATCGACTTTACAAGTCGTCGAAGAGTAGACGAGAGAAAGGTGTAAACTTTTTCTCTCAGAACTGCGCGAAAAAATTGTATTCCGGCTCAAAACAACGGGATACATCGTTTTAGATCGAAAGTAGCATGATTCACGAGCATCGATTTAACAAGTCGTCGAAGAGTAGACGAGAGATAGGTGTAAACTTTTTCTCTCAGAACTGCGCAAAAACTTGTATTGCGGCTCAAAACAACGGGATACATCGTTTTAAATCAAGACAAGCCAAATTCACGAGCATCGATTTTACAAGTCGTCGAAGAGTAGACGAGAGAAACGTGTAAACTTTTTCTCTCAGAACTGCGCGAAAACTTGTATTCCGGCTCAAAACAACGGGATACATAGTTTTAGATCGAAACTAGCAAAATTCACGTGCATCGATTTTACAAGTCGTCGAAGAGTAGACGAGAGATAGGTGTAAACTTTTTCTCTCAGAACTGCGCGAAAACTTGTATTCCGGCTCAAAACAACGGGATACATCGTTTTAGATCGAAAGTAGCATGATTCACGAGCTTCGATTTAACAAGTCGTCGAAGAGTAGACGAGAGATAGGTGTAAACTTTTTCTCTCAGAACTGCGCAAAAACTTGTATTGCGGCTCAAAACAACGGGATACATCGTTTTAGATCAAGACAAGCCAAATTCACGAGCATCGATTTTACAAGTCGTCGAAGAGTAGACGAGAGAAACGTGTAAACTTTTTCTCTCAGAACTGCGAGAAAACGTGTATTTCGGCTCAAAACAACGGGATACATCGTTTTAGATCGAAACTAGCACGATTAACGAGCATCGATTTTACAAGTCGTCGAAGAGTAGACGAGAGATAGGTGTAAACTTTTTCTCTCAGAACTGCGCGAAAATTTGTATTCCGGCTCAAAACAACGCGATACATTGTTTTAGATCGAAACTAGCAAGATTCACGAGCATCGATTTTACATGTCGTCGAAGAGAACGAGCGAAAGGTGTAAACTTTTTCTCTCAGAACTGCGCAAAAACTTGTATTCCGGCTCAAAACAACGGGATACTTCGTTTTAGATCGAAACTAGCAAGATTCAGAGCATCGATTTTACAAGTCGTCGAAGAGTAGACGAGAGAAAGGTGTAAACTTTTTATCTCAGAACTGCGCGAAGACTTGTATTCCGGCTCAAAACAACGGGATACTTCGTTTTAGATCGAAACTAGCAAGATTCACGAGCATTGATTTTACAAGTCGTCGAAGAGTAGACGAGAACAAGGTGTAAACTTTTTCTCTCAGAACTGCGCGAAAACTTGTATTCCGGCTCAAAACAACGGGATACATCGTTTTAGATCGAAACTAGCACGATTAACGAGCATCGATTTTACAAGTCGTCGAAGAGTAGACGAGAGATAGGTGCAAACTTTTTCTCTCAGAACTGCGCGAAAATTTGTATTCCGGCTCAAAACAACGGGATACATTGTTTTAGATCGAAACTAGCAAGATTCACGAGCATCGATTTTACATGTCGTCGAAGAGAACGAGCGAAAGGTGTAAACTTTTTCTCTCAGAACTGCGCAAAAACTTGTATTCCGGCTCAAAACAACGGGATACTTCGTTTTAGATCGAAACTAGCAAGATTCACGAGCATTGATTTTACAAGTCGTCGAAGAGTAGACGAGAACAAGGTGTAAACTTTTTCTCTCAGAACTGCGCGAAAACTTGTATTCCGGCTCAAAACAACGGGATACATCGTTTTAGATCGAAACTAGCACGATTAACGAGCATCGATTTTACAAGTCGTCGAAGAGTAGACGAGAGATAGGTGTAAACGTTTTCTCTCAGAACTGCGCGAAAACTTGTATTCCGGCTCAAAACAACGGGATACATTGCTTTAGATCGAAACTAGCAAGATTCACGAGCATCGATTTTACATGTCGTCGAAGAGAACGAGAGAAAGGTGTAAACTTTTTCTCTCAGAACTGCGCAAAAACTTGTATTCCGGCTCAAAACAAGGGGATACATCATTTTAGATCGAAACTAGCAAGATTAACGAGCATCAATTTTACAACTCGACGGAGAGTAGACGAGAGAAAAGTGTAAACTTTTTCTCTCAGAACTGCGCGAAAACTTGTATTCCGGCTCAAAAAAACGGGATACATCGTTTTAGATCGAAACTAGCACGATTAACGAGCATCGATTTTACAAGTCGTCGAAGAGTAGACGAGAGATAGGTGTAAACTTTTTCTCTCAGAACTGCGTGAAAACTTGTATTCCGGCTCAAAACAACGGGATACATTGTTTTAGATCGAAACTAGCAAAATTCACGAGCATCGATTTTACATGTCGTCGAAGAGAACGAGAGAAAGGTGTAAACTTTTTCTCTCAGAACTGCGCAAAAACTTGTCTTCCGGCTCAAAACAACGGGATACTTAGTTTTAGATCGAAACTAGCAAGATTCACGAGCATCGATTTTACAAGTCGTCGAAGAGTAGACGAGAGAAAGGTGTAAACTTTTTCTCTCAGAACTGCGCAAAGACTTGTATTCCGGCTCAAAACAACGGGATACATCATTTTAGATTGAAACTAGCAAGATTAACGAGCATCGATTTTACAAGTCGTCGAAGAGTAGACGAGAAAAACGTGTAAACTTTTCCTCTCAGAACTGCGAGAAAACTTGTATTTCGGCTCAAAACAACGGGATACATCGTTTTAGATCGAAACTAGCAAGATTCACGAGCATCGATTTTACAAGTCGTCGAAGAGTAGACGAGAACAAGGTGTAAACTTTTTCTCTCAGAACTGCGCGAAAACTTGTATTCCGGCTCAAAACAACGGGATACATCGTTTTAGATCGAAACTAGCACGATTAACGAGCATCGATTTTACAAGTCGTCGAAGAGTAGACGAGAGATAGGTGTAAACGTTTTCTCTCAGAACTGCGCGAAATCTTGTATTCCGGCTCAAAACAACGGGATACATTGTTTTAGATCGAAACTAGCAAGATTCACGAGCATCGATTTTACATGTCGTCGAAGAGAACGAGAGAAAGGTGTAAACTTTTTCTCTCAGAACTGCGCAAAAACTTGTATTCCGGCTCAAAACAACGGGATACATCATTTTAGATCGAAACTAGCAAGATTAACGAGCATCAATTTTACAACTCGACGGTGAGTAGACGAGAGAAAGGTGTAAACTTTTTCTCTCAGAACTGCGCGAAAACTTGTATTCCGGCTCAAAAAAACGGGATACATCGTTTTAGATCGAAACTAGCACGATTAACGAGCATCGATTTTACAAGTCGTCGAAGAGTAGACGAAAGATAGGTGTAAACTTTTTCTCTCAGAACTGCGCGAAAACTTGTATTCCGGCTCAAAACAACGGGATACATTGTTTTAGATCAAAACTAGCAAAATTCACGAGCATCGATTTTACATGTCGTCGAAGAGAACGAGAGAAAGGTGTAAACTTTTTCTCTCAGAACTGCGCAAAAACTTGTCTTCCGGCTCAAAACAACGGGATACTTAGTTTTAGATCGAAACTAGCAAGATTCACGAGCATCGATTTTACAAGTCGTCGAAGAGTAGACGAGAGAAAGGTGTAAACTTTTTCTCTCAGAACTGCGCAAAGACTTGTATTCCGGCTCAAAACAACGGGATACATCATTTTAGATTGAAACTAGCAAGATTAACGAGCATCAATTTTACAAGTCGACGACGAGTAGACGAGAGAAAGGTGTAAACTTTTTCTCTCAGAACTGCGCGAAAACTTGTATTCCGGCTCAAAACAACGGGATACATCGTTTTAGATCGAAACTAGCACGATTAACGAGCATCGATTTTACAAGTCGTCGAAGAGTAGACGAGAGAAAGGTGTAAACTTTTTCTCTCAGAACTGCGCGAAAACTTGTATTCCGGCTCAAAACAACGGGATACATCGTTTTAGATCGAAACTATCAAGATTCAGCAGCATCGATTTTACAAGTCGTCGAAGAGTAGACGAGAGAAAGGTGTAAACTTTTTCTCTCATAACTGCGCGAAAACTTGTATTCCGGCTCAAAACAACGGGATACATCGTTTTAGATCGAAACTAGCAAGATTCACGAGCATCAATTTTACAAGTCGTCGAAGAGTAGACGAGAAAAAGGGGTAAACTTTTTCTCTCAGAACTGCGCGAAAACTGGTATTCCGACTCAAAACAACGGGATACATTGTTTTAGAACGAAACTATCAAGATTCACGAGCATCGATTTTACAAGTCGTCGAAGAGTAGACGAGAGAAAGGTGTAAACTCTTTCTCTCAGAACTGCGCGAAAAGTTGTATTCCGGCTCAAAACAACGGAATACATCGTTTTAGATCAAAACTATCAAGATTCACGAGCATCGACTTTACAAGTCGTCGAAGAGTAGACGAGAGAAAGGTGTAAACTTTTTCTCTCAGAACTGCGCGAAAAAATTGTATTCCGGCTCAAAACAACGGGATACATCGTTTTAGATCGAAAGTAGCATGATTCACGAGCATCGATTTAACAAGTCGTCGAAGAGTAGACGAGAGATAGGTGTAAACTTTTTCTCTCAGAACTGCGCAAAAACTTGTATTGCGGCTCAAAACAACGGGATACATCGTTTTAAATCAAGACAAGCCAAATTCACGAGCATCGATTTTACAAGTCGTCGAAGAGTAGACGAGAGAAACGTGTAAACTTTTTCTCTCAGAACTGCGCGAAAACTTGTATTCCGGCTCAAAACAACGGGATACATAGTTTTAGATCGAAACTAGCAAAATTCACGTGCATCGATTTTACAAGTCGTCGAAGAGTAGACGAGAGATAGGTGTAAACTTTTTCTCTCAGAACTGCGCGAAAACTTGTATTCCGGCTCAAAACAACGGGATACATCGTTTTAGATCGAAAGTAGCATGATTCACGAGCTTCGATTTAACAAGTCGTCGAAGAGTAGACGAGAGATAGGTGTAAACTTTTTCTCTCAGAACTGCGCAAAAACTTGTATTGCGGCTCAAAACAACGGGATACATCGTTTTAGATCAAGACAAGCCAAATTCACGAGCATCGATTTTACAAGTCGTCGAAGAGTAGACGAGAGAAACGTGTAAACTTTTTCTCTCAGAACTGCGAGAAAACGTGTATTTCGGCTCAAAACAACGGGATACATCGTTTTAGATCGAAACTAGCACGATTAACGAGCATCGATTTTACAAGTCGTCGAAGAGTAGACGAGAGATAGGTGTAAACTTTTTCTCTCAGAACTGCGCGAAAATTTGTATTCCGGCTCAAAACAACGCGATACATTGTTTTAGATCGAAACTAGCAAGATTCACGAGCATCGATTTTACATGTCGTCGAAGAGAACGAGCGAAAGGTGTAAACTTTTTCTCTCAGAACTGCGCAAAAACTTGTATTCCGGCTCAAAACAACGGGATACTTCGTTTTAGATCGAAACTAGCAAGATTCAGAGCATCGATTTTACAAGTCGTCGAAGAGTAGACGAGAGAAAGGTGTAAACTTTTTATCTCAGAACTGCGCGAAGACTTGTATTCCGGCTCAAAACAACGGGATACTTCGTTTTAGATCGAAACTAGCAAGATTCACGAGCATTGATTTTACAAGTCGTCGAAGAGTAGACGAGAACAAGGTGTAAACTTTTTCTCTCAGAACTGCGCGAAAACTTGTATTCCGGCTCAAAACAACGGGATACATCGTTTTAGATCGAAACTAGCACGATTAACGAGCATCGATTTTACAAGTCGTCGAAGAGTAGACGAGAGATAGGTGTAAACGTTTTCTCTCAGAACTGCGCGAAAACTTGTATTCCGGCTCAAAACAACGGGATACATTGTTTTAGATCGAAACTAGCAAGATTCACGAGCATCGATTTTACATGTCGTCGAAGAGAACGAGAGAAAGGTGTAAACTTTTTCTCTCAGAACTGCGCAAAAACTTGTATTCCGGCTCAAAACAAGGGGATACATCATTTTAGATCGAAACTAGCAAGATTAACGAGCATCAATTTTACAACTCGACGGAGAGTAGACGAGAGAAAGGTGTAAACTTTTTCTCTCAGAACTGCGCGAAAACTTGTATTCCGGCTCAAAAAAACGGGATACATCGTTTTAGATCGAAACTAGCACGATTAACGAGCATCGATTTTACAAGTCGTCGAAGAGTAGACGAGAGATAGGTGTAAACTTTTTCTCTCAGAACTGCGTGAAAACTTGTATTCCGGCTCAAAACAACGGGATACATTGTTTTAGATCGAAACTAGCAAAATTCACGAGCATCGATTTTACATGTCGTCGAAGAGAACGAGAGAAAGGTGTAAACTTTTTCTCTCAGAACTGCGCAAAAACTTGTCTTCCGGCTCAAAACAACGGGATACTTAGTTTTAGATCGAAACTAGCAAGATTCACGAGCATCGATTTTACAAGTCGTCGAAGAGTAGACGAGAGAAAGGTGTAAACTTTTTCTCTCAGAACTGCGCAAAGACTTGTATTCCGGCTCAAAACAACGGGATACATCATTTTAGATTGAAACTAGCAAGATTAACGAGCATCGATTTTACAAGTCGTCGAAGAGTAGACGAGAAAAACGTGTAAACTTTTCCTCTCAGAACTGCGAGAAAACTTGTATTTCGGCTCAAAACAACGGGATACATCGTTTTAGATCGAAACTAGCAAGATTCACGAGCATCGATTTTACAAGTCGTCGAAGAGTAGACGAGAACAAGGTGTAAACTTTTTCTCTCAGAACTGCGCGAAAACTTGTATTCCGGCTCAAAACAACGGGATACATCGTTTTAGATCGAAACTAGCACGATTAACGAGCATCGATTTTACAAGTCGTCGAAGAGTAGACGAGAGATAGGTGTAAACGTTTTCTCTCAGAACTGCGCGAAATCTTGTATTCCGGCTCAAAACAACGGGATACATTGTTTTAGATCGAAACTAGCAAGATTCACGAGCATCGATTTTACATGTCGTCGAAGAGAACGAGAGAAAGGTGTAAACTTTTTCTCTCAGAACTGCGCAAAAACTTGTATTCCGGCTCAAAACAACGGGATACATCATTTTAGATCGAAACTAGCAAGATTAACGAGCATCAATTTTACAACTCGACGGTGAGTAGACGAGAGAAAGGTGTAAACTTTTTCTCTCAGAACTGCGCGAAAACTTGTATTCCGGCTCAAAAAAACGGGATACATCGTTTTAGATCGAAACTAGCACGATTAACGAGCATCGATTTTACAAGTCGTCGAAGAGTAGACGAAAGATAGGTGTAAACTTTTTCTCTCAGAACTGCGCGAAAACTTGTATTCCGGCTCAAAACAACGGGATACATTGTTTTAGATCAAAACTAGCAAAATTCACGAGCATCGATTTTACATGTCGTCGAAGAGAACGAGAGAAAGGTGTAAACTTTTTCTCTCAGAACTGCGCAAAAACTTGTCTTCCGGCTCAAAACAACGGGATACTTAGTTTTAGATCGAAACTAGCAAGATTCACGAGCATCGATTTTACAAGTCGTCGAAGAGTAGACGAGAGAAAGGTGTAAACTTTTTCTCTCAGAACTGCGCAAAGACTTGTATTCCGGCTCAAAACAACGGGATACATCATTTTAGATTGAAACTAGCAAGATTAACGAGCATCAATTTTACAAGTCGACGAAGAGTAGACGAGAGAAAGGTGTAAACTTTTTCTCTCAGAACTGCGCGAAAACTTGTATTCCGGCTCAAAACAACGGGATACATCGTTTTAGATCGAAACTAGCACGATTAACGAGCATCGATTTTACAAGTCGTCGAAGAGTAGACGAGAGAAAGGTGTAAACTTTTTCTCTCAGAACTGCGCGAAAACTTGTATTCCGGCTCAAAACAACGGGATACATCGTTTTAGATCGAAACTATCAAGATTCAGCAGCATCGATTTTACAAGTCGTCGAAGAGTAGACGAGAGAAAGGTGTAAACTTTTTCTCTCATAACTGCGCGAAAACTTGTATTCCGGCTCAAAACAACGGGATACATCGTTTTAGATCGAAACTAGCAAGATTCACGAGCATCAATTTTACAAGTCGTCGAAGAGTAGACGAGAAAAAGGGGTAAACTTTTTCTCTCAGAACTGCGCGAAAACTGGTATTCCGACTCAAAACAACGGGATACATTGTTTTAGAACGAAACTATCAAGATTCACGAGCATCGATTTTACAAGTCGTCGAAGAGTAGACGAGAGAAAGGTGTAAACTTTTTCTCTCAGAACTGCGCGAAAAGTTGTATTCCGGCTCAAAACAACGGAATACATCGTTTTAGATCAAAACTATCAAGATTCACGAGCATCGACTTTACAAGTCGTCGAAGAGTAGACGAGAGAAAGGTGTAAACTTTTTCTCTCAGAACTGCGCGAAAAAATTGTATTCCGGCTCAAAACAACGGGATACATCGTTTTAGATCGAAAGTAGCATGATTCACGAGCATCGATTTAACAAGTCGTCGAAGAGTAGACGAGAGATAGGTGTAAACTTTTTCTCTCAGAACTGCGCAAAAACTTGTATTGCGGCTCAAAACAACGGGATACATCGTTTTAAATCAAGACAAGCCAAATTCACGAGCATCGATTTTACAAGTCGTCGAAGAGTAGACGAGAGAAACGTGTAAACTTTTTCTCTCAGAACTGCGCGAAAACTTGTATTCCGGCTCAAAACAACGGGATACATAGTTTTAGATCGAAACTAGCAAAATTCACGTGCATCGATTTTACAAGTCGTCGAAGAGTAGACGAGAGATAGGTGTAAACTTTTTCTCTCAGAACTGCGCGAAAACTTGTATTCCGGCTCAAAACAACGGGATACATCGTTTTAGATCGAAAGTAGCATGATTCACGAGCTTCGATTTAACAAGTCGTCGAAGAGTAGACGAGAGATAGGTGTAAACTTTTTCTCTCAGAACTGCGCAAAAACTTGTATTGCGGCTCAAAACAACGGGATACATCGTTTTAGATCAAGACAAGCCAAATTCACGAGCATCGATTTTACAAGTCGTCGAAGAGTAGACGAGAGAAACGTGTAAACTTTTTCTCTCAGAACTGCGAGAAAACGTGTATTTCGGCTCAAAACAACGGGATACATCGTTTTAGATCGAAACTAGCACGATTAACGAGCATCGATTTTACAAGTCGTCGAAGAGTAGACGAGAGATAGGTGTAAACTTTTTCTCTCAGAACTGCGCGAAAATTTGTATTCCGGCTCAAAACAACGCGATACATTGTTTTAGATCGAAACTAGCAAGATTCACGAGCATCGATTTTACATGTCGTCGAAGAGAACGAGCGAAAGGTGTAAACTTTTTCTCTCAGAACTGCGCAAAAACTTGTATTCCGGCTCAAAACAACGGGATACTTCGTTTTAGATCGAAACTAGCAAGATTCAGAGCATCGATTTTACAAGTCGTCGAAGAGTAGACGAGAGAAAGGTGTAAACTTTTTATCTCAGAACTGCGCGAAGACTTGTATTCCGGCTCAAAACAACGGGATACATTTTTTAGATCGAAAGTAGCAAAATTCACGAGCATCGATTTAACAAGTCGTCGAAGAGTAGACGAGAGAAAGGTGTAAACTTTTTCTCTCAGAACTGCGCGAAAACTTGTATTCCGGCTCAAAACAACGGGATACATCGTTTTAGATCGAAACTAGCAAAATTCACGTGCATCGATTTTACAAGTCGTCGAAGAGTAGACGGGAAAAACGTGTAAACTTTTTCTCTCAGAACTGCGAGAAAACTTGTATTTCGGCTCAAAACAACGGGATACACCGTTTTAGATCGAAACTAGCAAGATTCACGAGCATCAATTTTACAAGTCGTCGAAGAGTTGACGAGAACAAGGTGTAAGCTTTTTCTCTCAGAACTGCGCGAAAACTTGTATTCCGGCTCAAAACAACGGGATACATCGTTTTAGATCGAAACTAGCACGATTAACGAGCATCGATTTTACAAGTCGTCGAAGAGTAGACGAGAGATAGGTGTAAACTTTTTCTCTCAGAACTGCGCGAAAAATTGTATTCCGGCTCAAAACAACGGGATACATCGTTTTAGATCGAAAGTAGCATGATTCACGAGCATCGATTTAACAAGTCGTCGAAGAGTAGACGAGATAGGTGTAAACTTTTTCTCTCAGAACTGCGCAAAAACTTGTATTGCGGCTCAAAACAACGGGATACATCGTTTTAGATCAAGACAAGCCAAATTCACGAGCATCGATTTTACAAGTCGTCGAAGAAAACTTTTTCTCTCAGAACTGCGCGAAAACTTGTATTCCGGCTCAAAACAACGGGATACATCGTTTTAGATCGAAACTAACCAAATTCACGTGCATCGATTTTACAAGTCGTCGAAGAGTAGACGAGAGAAACGTGTAAACTTTTTCTCTCAGAACTGCGAGAAAACGTGTATTTCGGCTCAAAACAACGGGATACATCGTTTTAGATCGAAACTAGCAAGATTCACGAGCATCGATTTTACAAGTCGTCGAAGAGTAGACGAGAAAAAGGTGTAAACTTTTTCTCTCAGAACTGCGCGAAAACTTGTATTCCGGCTCAAAACAACGGGATACATCGTTTTAGATCGAAACTAGCACGATTAACGAGCATCGATTTTACAAGTCGTCGAAGAGTAGACGAGAGATAGGTGTAAACTTTTTCTCTCAGAACTGCGCGAAAACTTGTATTCCTGCTCAAAACAACGGGATACATTGTTTTAGATCGAAACTAGCAAGATTCACGAGCATCGATTTTACATGTCGTCGAAGAGAACGAGAGAAAGGTGTAAACTTTTTTTCTCAGAACTGCGCAAAAACTTGTATTCCGGCTCAAAACAACGGGATACTTCGTTTTAGATTGAAACTAGCAAGATTAACGAGCATCGATTTTACAAGTCGACGAAGAGTAGACGAGAGAAAGGTGTAAACGTTTTCTCTCAGAACTGCGCGAAAACTTGTATTCTGGCCCAAAACAATGGGATACATCGTTTTAGGTCGAAACTAGCACGATTAACGAGCATCGATTTTACAAGTCGTCGAAGAATAGACGAGAGAAAGGTGTAAACTTTTTCTCTCAGAACTGCGAGAAAACGTGTATTTCGGCTCAAAACAACGGGATACATCGTTTTAGATCGAAACTAGCACGATTAACGAGCATCGATTTTACAAGTCGTCGAAGAGTAGACGAGAGATAGGTGTAAACTTTTTCTCTCAGAACTGCGCGAAAACTTGTATTCCGGCTCAAAACAACGGGATACATTGTTTTAGATCGAAACTAGCAAGATTCACGAGCATCGATTATACATGTCGTCGAAGAGAACGAGCGAAAGGTGTAAACTTTTTCTCTCAGAACTGCGCAAAAACTTGTATTCCGGCTCAAAACAACGGGATACTTCGTTTTAGATCGAAACTAGCAAGATTCAGAGCATCGATTTTACAAGTCGTCGAAGAGTAGACGAGAGAAAGGTGTAAACTTTTTATCTCAGAACTGCGCGAAGACTTGTATTCCGGCTCAAAACAACGGGATACATCGTTTTAGATCGAAACTAGCAAGATTAACGAGCATCGATTTTACAAGTCGACGAAGAGTAGACGAGAGAAAGGTGTAAACTTTTTCTCTCAGAACTGCGCGAAACTTGTATTCTGGCCCAAAACAACGGGATACATCGTTTTAGATCGAAACTAGCCCGATTAACGAGCATCGATTTTACAAGTCGTCGAAGAGTAGACGAGAGAAAGGTGTAAACTTTTTCTCTCAAAACTGCGCGAAAACTTGTATTCCGGCTCAAAACAACGGGATACATCGTTTTAGATCGAAACTCTCAAGATTCACCAGCATCGATTTTACAAGTCGTCGAAGAGTAGACGAGAGAAAGGTGTAAACTTTTTCTCTCAGAACTGCGCGAAAACTTGTATTCCGGCTCAAAACAACGGGATACATCGTTTTAGAGCGATACTATCAAGATTCACGAGCATCGATTTTACAAGTCGTCGAAGAGTAGACGAGAGAAAGGTGTAAACGTTTTCTCTCAGAACTGCGCGAAAAATTGTATTCCGGCTCAAAACAACGAGATACATTTTTTAGATCGAAAGTAGCAAAATTCACGAGCATCGATTTAACAAGTCGTCGAAGAGTAGACGAGAGAAAGGTGTAAACTTTTTCTCTCAGAACTGCGCGAAAACTTGTATTCCGGCTCAAAACAACGGGATACATCGTTTTAGATCGAAACTAGCAAAATTCACGTGCATCGATTTTACAAGTCGTCGAAGAGTAGACGGGAAAAACGTGTAAACTTTTTCTCTCAGAACTGCGAGAAAACTTGTATTTCGGCTCAAAACAACGGGATACACCGTTTTAGATCGAAACTAGCAAGATTCACGAGCATCAATTTTACAAGTCGTCGAAGAGTTGACGAGAACAAGGTGTAAGCTTTTTCTCTCAGAACTGCGCGAAAACTTGTATTCCGGCTCAAACCAACGGGATACATCGTTTTAGATCGAAACTAGCACGATTAACGAGCATCGATTTTACAAGTCGTCGAAGAGTAGACGAGAGATAGGTGTAAACTTTTTCTCTCAGAACTGCGCGAAAAATTGTATTCCGGCTCAAAACAACGGGATACATCGTTTTAGATCGAAAGTAGCATGATTCACGAGCATCGATTTAACAAGTCGTCGAAGAGTAGACGAGATAGGTGTAAACTTTTTCTCTCAGAACTGCGCAAAAACTTGTATTGCGGCTCAAAACAACGGGATACATCGTTTTAGATCAAGACAAGCCAAATTCACGAGCATCGATTTTACAAGTCGTCGAAGAAAACTTTTTCTCTCAGAACTGCGCGAAAACTTGTATTCCGGCTCAAAACAACGGGATACATCGTTTTAGATCGAAACTAACCAAATTCACGTGCATCGATTTTACAAGTCGTCGAAGAGTAGACGAGAGAAACGTGTAAACTTTTTCTCTCAGAACTGCGAGAAAACGTGTATTTCGGCTCAAAACAACGGGATACATCGTTTTAGATCGAAACTAGCAAGATTCACGAGCATCGATTTTACAAGTCGTCGAAGAGTAGACGAGAAAAAGGTGTAAACTTTTTCTCTCAGAACTGCGCGAAAACTTGTATTCCGGCTCAAAACAACGGGATACATCGTTTTAGATCGAAACTAGCACGATTAACGAGCATCGATTTTACAAGTCGTCGAAGAGTAGACGAGAGATAGGTGTAAACTTTTTCTCTCAGAACTGCGCGAAAACTTGTATTCCTGCTCAAAACAACGGGATACATTGTTTTAGATCGAAACTAGCAAGATTCACGAGCATCGATTTTACATGTCGTCGAAGAGAACGAGAGAAAGGTGTAAACTTTTTTTCTCAGAACTGCGCAAAAACTTGTATTCCGGCTCAAAACAACGGGATACTTCGTTTTAGATTGAAACTAGCAAGATTAACGAGCATCGATTTTACAAGTCGACGAAGAGTAGACGAGAGAAAGGTGTAAACGTTTTCTCTCAGAACTGCGCGAAAACTTGTATTCTGGACCAAAACAATGGGATACATCGTTTTAGGTCGAAACTAGCACGATTAACGAGCATCGATTTTACAAGTCGTCGAAGAATAGACGAGAGAAAGGTGTAAACTTTTTCTCTCAGAACTGCGAGAAAACGTGTATTTCGGCTCAAAACAACGGGATACATCGTTTTAGATCGAAACTAGCACGATTAACGAGCATCGATTTTACAAGTCGTCGAAGAGTAGACGAGAGATAGGTGTAAACTTTTTCTCTCAGAACTGCGCGAAAACTTGTATTCCGGCTCAAAACAACGGGATACATTGTTTTAGATCGAAACTAGCAAGATTCACGAGCATCGATTATACATGTCGTCGAAGAGAACGAGCGAAAGGTGTAAACTTTTTCTCTCAGAACTGCGCAAAAACTTGTATTCCGGCTCAAAACAACGGGATACTTCGTTTTAGATCGAAACTAGCAAGATTCACGAGCATCGATTTTACAAGTCGTCGAAGAGTAGACGAGAGAAAGGTGTAAACTTTTTATCTCAGAACTGCGCGAAGACTTGTATTCCGGCTCAAAACAACGGGATACATCGTTTTAGATCGAAACTAGCAAGATTAACGAGCATCGATTTTACAAGTCGACGAAGAGTAGACGAGAGAAAGGTGTAAACTTTTTCTCTCAGAACTGCGTGAAACTTGTATTCTGGCCCAAAACAACGGGATACATCGTTTTAGATCGAAACTAGCCCGATTAACGAGCATCGATTTTACAAGTCGTCGAAGAGTAGACGAGAGAAAGGTGTAAACTTTTTCTCTCAGAACTGCGCGAAAACTTGTATTCCGGCTCAAAACAACGGGATACATCGTTATAGATCGAAACTCTCAAGATTCACCAGCATCGATTTTACAAGTCGTCGAAGAGTAGACGAGAGAAAGGTGTAAACTTTTTCTCTCAGAACTGCGCGAAAACTTGTATTCCGGCTCAAAACAACGGGATACATCGTTTTAGAGCGATACTATCAAGATTCACGAGCATCGATTTTACAAGTCGTCGAAGAGTAGACGAGAGAAAGGTGTAAACGTTTTCTCTCAGAACTGCGCGAAAAATTGTATTCCGGCTCAAAACAACGAGATACATTTTTTAGATCGAAAGTAGCAAAATTCACGAGCATCGATTTAACAAGTCGTCGAAGAGTAGACGAGAGAAAGGTGTAAACTTTTTCTCTCAGAACTGCGCGAAAACTTGTATTCCGGCTCAAAACAACGGGATACATCGTTTTAGATCGAAACTAGCAAAATTCACGTGCATCGATTTTACAAGTCTTCGAAGAGCAGACGGGAAAAACGTGTAAACGTTTTCTCTCAGAACTGCGAGAAAACTTGTATTTCGGCTCAAAACAACGGGATACATCGTTTTAGATCGAAAGTAGCATGATTCACGAGCATCGATTTAACAAGTCGTCGAAGAGTAGACGAGAGAAAGGTGTAAACTTTTTCTCTCAGAACTGCGCGAAAACTTGTATTCCGGCTCAAAACAACGGGATACATCGTTATAGATCGAAACTCTCAAGATTCACCAGCATCGATTTTACAAGTCGTCGAAGAGTAGACGAGAGAAAGGTGTAAACTTTTTCTCTCAGAACTGCGCGAAAACTTGTATTCCGGCTCAAAACAACGGGATACATCGTTTTAGAGCGATACTAGCAAGATTAACGAGCATCGATTTTACAAGTCGACGAAGAGTAGACGAGAGAAAGGTGTAAACGTTTTCTCTCAGAACTGCGCGAAAACTTGTATTCTGGACCAAAACAATGGGATACATCGTTTTAGGTCGAAACTAGCACGATTAACGAGCATCGATTTTACAAGTCGTCGAAGAATAGACGAGAGAAAGGTGTAAACTTTTTCTCTCAGAACTGCGAGAAAACGTGTATTTCGGCTCAAAACAACGGGATACATCGTTTTAGATCGAAACTAGCACGATTAACGAGCATCGATTTTACAAGTCGTCGAAGAGTAGACGAGAGATAGGTGTAAACTTTTTCTCTCAGAACTGCGCGAAAACTTGTATTCCGGCTCAAAACAACGGGATACATTGTTTTAGATCGAAACTAGCAAGATTCACGAGCATCGATTATACATGTCGTCGAAGAGAACGAGCGAAAGGTGTAAACTTTTTCTCTCAGAACTGCGCAAAAACTTGTATTCCGGCTCAAAACAACGGGATACTTCGTTTTAGATCGAAACTAGCAAGATTCACGAGCATCGATTTTACAAGTCGTCGAAGAGTAGACGAGAGAAAGGTGTAAACTTTTTATCTCAGAACTGCGCGAAGACTTGTATTCCGGCTCAAAACAACGGGATACATCGTTTTAGATCGAAACTAGCAAGATTAACGAGCATCGATTTTACAAGTCGACGAAGAGTAGACGAGAGAAAGGTGTAAACTTTTTCTCTCAGAACTGCGTGAAACTTGTATTCTGGCCCAAAACAACGGGATACATCGTTTTAGATCGAAACTAGCCCGATTAACGAGCATCGATTTTACAAGTCGTCGAAGAGTAGACGAGAGAAAGGTGTAAACTTTTTCTCTCAGAACTGCGCGAAAACTTGTATTCCGGCTCAAAACAACGGGATACATCGTTATAGATCGAAACTCTCAAGATTCACCAGCATCGATTTTACAAGTCGTCGAAGAGTAGACGAGAGAAAGGTGTAAACTTTTTCTCTCAGAACTGCGCGAAAACTTGTATTCCGGCTCAAAACAACGGGATACATCGTTTTAGAGCGATACTATCAAGATTCACGAGCATCGATTTTACAAGTCGTCGAAGAGTAGACGAGAGAAAGGTGTAAACGTTTTCTCTCAGAACTGCGCGAAAAATTGTATTCCGGCTCAAAACAACGAGATACATTTTTTAGATCGAAAGTAGCAAAATTCACGAGCATCGATTTAACAAGTCGTCGAAGAGTAGACGAGAGAAAGGTGTAAACTTTTTCTCTCAGAACTGCGCGAAAACTTGTATTCCGGCTCAAAACAACGGGATACATCGTTTTAGATCGAAACTAGCAAAATTCACGTGCATCGATTTTACAAGTCTTCGAAGAGCAGACGGGAAAAACGTGTAAACGTTTTCTCTCAGAACTGCGAGAAAACTTGTATTTCGGCTCAAAACAACGGGATACATCGTTTTAGATCGAAAGTAGCATGATTCACGAGCATCGATTTAACAAGTCGTCGAAGAGTAGACGAGAGAAAGGTGTAAACTTTTTCTCTCAGAACTGCGCGAAAACTTGTATTCCGGCTCAAAACAACGGGATACATCGTTATAGATCGAAACTCTCAAGATTCACCAGCATCGATTTTACAAGTCGTCGAAGAGTAGACGAGAGAAAGGTGTAAACTTTTTCTCTCAGAACTGCGCGAAAACTTGTATTCCGGCTCAAAACAACGGGATACATCGTTTTAGAGCGATACTATCAAGATTCACGAGCATCGATTTTACAAGTCGTCGAAGAGTAGACGAGAGAAAGGTGTAAACGTTTTCTCTCAGAACTGCGCGAAAAATTGTATTCCGGCTCAAAACAACGAGATACATTTTTTAGATCGAAAGTAGCAAAATTCACGAGCATCGATTTAACAAGTCGTCGAAGAGTAGACGAGAGAAAGGTGTAAACTTTTTCTCTCAGAACTGCGCGAAAACTTGTATTCCGGCTCAAAACAACGGGATACATCGTTTTAGATCGAAACTAGCAAAATTCACGTGCATCGATTTTACAAGTCTTCGAAGAGCAGACGGGAAAAACGTGTAAACGTTTTCTCTCAGAACTGCGAGAAAACTTGTATTTCGGCTCAAAACAACGGGATACATCGTTTTAGATCGAAAGTAGCATGATTCACGAGCATCGATTTAACAAGTCGTCGAAGAGTAGACGAGATAGGTGTAAACTTTTTCTCTCAGAACTGCGCAAAAACTTGTATTGCGGCTCAAAACAACGGGATACATCGTTTTAGATCAAGACAAGCCAAATTCACGAGCATCGATTTTACAAGTCGTCGAAGAAAACTTTTTCTCTCAGAACTGCGCGAAAACTTGTATTCCGGCTCAAAACAACGGGATACATCGTTTTAGATCGAAACTAACAAAATTCACGTGCATCGATTTTACAAGTCGTCGAAGAGTAGACGAGAGAAACGTGTAAACTTTTTCTCTCAGAACTGCGAGAAAACGTGTATTTCGGCTCAAAACAACGGGATACATCGTTTTAGATCGAAACTAGCAAGATTCACGAGCATCGATTTTACAAGTCGTCGAAGAGTAGACGAGAAAAAGGTGTAAACTTTTTCTCTCAGAACTGCGCGAAAACTTGTATTCCGGCTCAAAACAACAGGATACATCGTTTTAGAAGTACTTTGATTTGGGCTAGTTGGTTCATATCTTGAAAGAAGTTAGGACGGCGCTAAAACGACAAAGACAAAGAGGCACGAACACGGCGCCCGTCCTGTTGTGTTCGTGCCTCTTTGTCTTTGTCGTTTTAGCGCCGTCCTAACTTCTTTCAAGACATCGTTTTAGATCGAAACTAGCACGAGTAACGAGCATCGATTTTACAAGTCGTCGAAGAGTAGACGAGAGATAGGTGTAAACTTTTTCTCTCAGAACTGCGCGAAAACTTGTATTCCTGCTCAAAACAACGGGATACATTGTTTTAGATCGAAACTAGCAAGATTCACGAGCATCGGTTTTACATGTCGTCGAAGAGAACGAGAGAAAGGTGCAAACTTTTTCTCTCAGAACTGCGCAAAAACTTGTATTCCGGCTCAAAACAACGGGATACTTCGTTTTAGATTGAAACTAGCAAGATTCACGAGCATCGATTTTACAAGTCGTCGAAGAGTAGACGAGAGAAAGGTGTAAACTTTTTATCTCAGAACTGCGCGAAGACTTGTATTCCGGCTCAAAACAACGGGATACATCGTTTTAGATCGAAACTAGCAAGATTAACGAGCATCGATTTTACAAGTCGACGAAGAGTAGACGAGAGAAAGGTGTAAACTTTTTCTCTCAGAACTGCGCGAAAACTTGTATTCTGGCCCAAAACAACGGGATACATCGTTATAGATCGAAACTAGCACGATTAACGAGCATCGATTTTACAAGTCGTCGAAGAGTAGACGAGAGAAAGGTGTAAACTTTTTTTCTCAGAACTGCGCGAAAACTTGTATTCCGGCTCAAAACAACGGGATACATCGTTTTAGATCGAAACTATCAAGATTCACCAGCATCGATTTTACAAGTCGTCGAAGAGTAGACGAGAGAAAGGTGTAAACTTTTTCTCTCAGAACTGCGCGAAAACTTGTATTCCGGCTCAAAACAACGGGATACATTGTTTTAAAGCGATACTATCAAGATTCACGAGCATCGATTTTACAAGTCGTCGAAGAGTAGACGAGAGAAAGGTGTAAACGTTTTCTCTCAGAACTGTGCGAAAAATTGTATTCCGGCTCAAAACAACGAGATACATTGTTTTAGATCGAAGGTAGCAAAATTCACGAGCATCGATTTAACAAGTCGTCGAAGAGTAGACGAGAGAAAGGTGTAAACTTTTTCTCTCAGAACTGCGCGAAAACTTGTATTCCGGCTCAAAACAACGGGATACATCGTTTTAGATCGAAACTAGCAAAATTCACGTGCATCGATTTTACAAGTCGTCGAAGAGTAGACGAGAAAAACGTGTAAACTTTTTCTCTCAGAACTGCGAGAAAACTTGTATTTCGGCTCAAAACAACGGGATACATCGTTTTAGATCGAAACTAGCAAGATTCACGAGCATCGATTTTACAAGTCGTCGAAGAGTAGACGAGAACAAGGTGTAAACTTTTTCTCTCAGAACTGCGCGAAAACTTGTATTCCGGCTCAAAACAACGGGATACATCGTTTTAGATCGAAACTAGCACGATTAACGAGCATCGATTTTACAAGTCGTCGAAGAGTAGACGAGAGATAGGTGTAAACTTTTTCTCTCAGAACTGCGCGAAAACTTGTATTCCGGCTCAAAATAACGGGATACATTGTTTCAGATCGAAAATAGCAAGATTCACGAGCATCGATTTTACAAGTCGTCGAAGAGTAGACGAGAGAAAGGTGTAAACTTTTTCTCTCAGAACTGCGCAAAAACTTGTATTCCGGCTCAAAACAACGGGATACATCATTTTAGATTGAAACTAGCAAGATTAACGAGCATCAATTTTACAAGTCGACGAAGAGTAGACGAGAGAAAGGTGTAAACTTTTTCTCTCAGAACTGCGCGAAAACTTGTATTCCGGCTCAAAATAACGGGATACATTGTTTCAGATCGAAAATAGCAAGATTCACGAGCATCGATTTTACAAGTCGTCGAAGAGTAGACGAGAGAAAGGTGTAAACTTTTTCTCTCAGAACTGCGCAAAAACTTGTATTCCGGCTCAAAACAACGGGATACATCATTTTAGATCGAAACTAGCAAGATTAACGAGCATCAATTTTACAAGTCGACGAAGAGTAGACGAGAGAAAGGTGTAAACTTTTTCTCTCAGAACTGCGCGAAAACTTGTATTCCGGCTCAAAACAACGGGATACATCGTTTTAGATCGAAACTAGCACGATTAACGAGCATCGATTTTACAAGTCGTCGAAGAGTAGACGAGAGAAAGGTGTAAACTTTTTCTCTCAGAACTGCGCGAAAACTTGTATTCCGTCTCAAAACAACGGGATACATCGTTTTAGATCGAAACTATCAAGATTGACCAGCATCGATTTTACAAGTCGTCGAAGAGTAGACGAGAGAAAGGTGTAAACTTTTTCTCTCAGAACTGCGCGAAAACTTGTATTCCGGCTCAAAACAACGGGATACATCGTTTTAGATCGAAACTAGCAAGATTCACGAGCATCAATTTTACAAGTCGTCGAAGAATAGACGAGAAAAAGGTGTAAACTTTTTCTCTCAGAACTGCGCGAAAACTTGTATTCTGGCTCAAAACAACGGGATACATCGTTTTAGATCGAAACTAGCACGATTAACGTGCATCGATTTTACAAGTCGTCGAAGAGTAGACGAGAGAAAGGGGTAAACTTTTTCTCTCAGAACTGCGCAAAAACTGGTATTCCGGCTCAAAACAACGGGATACATTGTTTTAGAACGAAACTATCAAGATTCACGAGCATCGATTTTACAAGTCGTCGAAGAGTAGACGAGAGAAAGGTGTAAACTTTTTCTCTCAGAACTGCGCGAAAAGTTGTATTCCGGCTCAAAACAACGGAATACATCGTTTTAGATCGAAACTATCAAGATTCACGAGCATCGATTTTACAAGTCGTCGAAGAGTAGACGAGAGAAAGGTGTAAGCTTTTTCTCTCAGAACTGCGCGAAAAAATTGTATTCCGGCTCAAAACAACGGGATACATCGTTTTAGATCGAAAGTAGCATGATTCACGAGCATCGATTTAACAAGTCGTCGAAGAGTAGACGAGAGATAGGTGTAAACTTTTTCTCTCAGAACTGCGCAAAAACTCGTATTGCGGCTCAAAACAACGGGATGCATCGTTTTAGATCAAGACAAGCAAAATTCACGAGCATCGATTTTACAAGTCGTCGAAGAGTAGACGAGAGAAACGTGTAAACTTTTTCTCTCAGAACTGCGCGAAAACTTGTATTCCGGCTCAATACAACGGGATACATCGTTTTAGATCGAAACTAGCAAAATTCACGTGCATCGATTTTACAAGTCGTCGAAGAGTAGACGAGAGAAACGTGTAAACTTTTTCTCTCGGAACTGCGAGAAAACTTGTATTTCGGCTCAAAACAACGGGATACATCGTTTTAGATCGAAACTACCAAGATTCACGAGCATCGATTTTACAAGTCGTCGAAGAGTAGACGAGAAAAAGGTGTAAACCTTTTCTCTCAGAACTGCGCGAAAACTTGTATTCCGGCTCAAAACAACGGGTACATCGTTTTAGATCGAAACTAGCACGATTAACGAGCATCGATTTTACAAGTCGTCGAAGAGTAGACGAGAGATAGGTGTAAACTTTTTCTCTCAGAACTGCGCGAAAACTTGTATTCCGGCTCAAAACAACGGGATACATTGTTTTAGATCGAAACTAGCAAGATTCACGAGCATCGATTTTACATGTCGTCGAAGAGAACGAGAGAAAGGTGTAAACTTTTTCTCTCAGAACTGCGCAAAAACTTGTATTCCGGCTCAAAACAACGGGATACTTCGTTTTAGATCGAAACTAGCGAGATTCACGAGCATCGATTTTACAAGTCGTCGAAGAGTAGACGAGAAAAAGGTGTAAACTTTTTCTCTCAGAACTGCGCGAAGACTTGTATTCCGGCTCAAAACAACGGGATACATCGTTTTAGATCGAAACTAGCAAGATTAACGAGCATCGATTTTACAAGTCGTCGAAGAGTAGACGAGAGAAAGGTGTAAACTTTTTCTCTCAGAACTGCGCGAAAACTTGTATTCCGGCTCAAAACAACGGCATACATCGTTTTAGATCGAAACTATCAAGATTCACCAGCATCGATTTTACAAGTCGTCGAAGAGTAGACGAGAGAAAGGTGTAAACTTTTTCTCTCAGAACTGCGCGAAAACATGTATTCCGGCTCAAAACAACGGGATACATCGTTTTAGAGCGATACTATCAAGATTCACGAGCATCGATTCTACAAGTCGTCGAAGAGTAGACGAGAGAAAGGTGTAAACTTTTTCTCTCAGAACTGCGCGAAAACTTGTATTCCGGCTCAAAACAACAGGATACATCGTTTTAGATCGAAACTAGCAAGATTCACGAGCATCGATTTTACAAGTCGTCGAAGTGTAGACGAGAAAAAGGTGTAAACTTTTTCTCTCAGAACTGCGCGAAAACTTGTATTCCGGCTCAAAACAACGGGATACATCGTTTTAGATCAAAACTAGCACGATTAACGAGCATCGATTTTACAAGTCGTCGAAGAGTAGACGAGAGAAAGGGGTAAACTTTTTCTCTCAGAACTGCGCGAAAACTGGTTTTCCGGCTCAAAACAACGGGATACATCGTTTTAGATCAAAACTAGCACGATTAACGAGCATCGATTTTACAAGTCGTCGAAGAGTAGACGAGAGAAAGGGGGTAAACTTTTTATCTCAGAACTGCGCGAAGACTTGTATTCCGGCTCAAAACAACGGGATACATCGTTTTAGATCGAAACTAGCAAGATTAACGAGCATCGATTTTACATGTCGAAGAAGAGTAGACGAGAGAAAGGTGTAAACTTTTTCTCTCAGAACTGCGCGAAAACTTGTATTCCGGATCAAAACAACGGGATACATCGTTTTAGATCGAAACTAGCAAAATTCACGTGCATCGATTTTACAAGTCGTCGAAGAGTAGACGAGAGAAACGTGTAAATTTTTTCTCTCAGAACTGCGAGAAAACGTGTATTTCGGCTCAAAACAACGGGATACATCGTTTTAGATCGAAACTAGCACGATTAACGAGCATCGATTTTACAAGTCGTCGAAGAGTAGACGAGAGATAGGTGTAAACTTTTTCTCTCAGAACGGCGCGAAAACTTGTATTCCGGCTCAAAACAACGGGATACTTCGTTTTAGATCGAAACTAGCAAGATTCACGAGCATCGATTTTACAAGTCGTCGAAGAGTAGACGAGAGAAAGGTGTAAACTTTTTATCTCAGAACTGCGCGAAGACTTGTATTCCGGCTCAAAACAACGGGATACATCGTTTTAGATCGAAACTAGCAAGATTCACGAGCATCAATTTTACAAGTCGTCGAAGAGTAGACGAGAACAAGGTGTAAGCTTTTTCTCTCAGAACTGCGCGAAAACTTGTATTCCGGCTCAAAACAACGGGATACATCGTTTTAGATCGAAACTAGCACGATTAACGAGCATCGATTTTACAAGTCGTCGAAGACTAGACGAGAGATAGGTGTAAACTTTTTCTCTCAGAACGGCGCGAAAAATTGTATTCCGGCTCAAAACAACGGGATACATCGTTTTTAGATCGAAAGTAGCATGATTCACGAGCATCGATTTAACAAGTCTTCGAAGAGTAGACGAGATAGGTGTAAGGTTTTTCTCTCAGAACTGCGCAAAAACTTGTATTGCGGCTCAAAACAACGGGATACATCGTTTTAGATCGAAACTAGCAAGATTCACGAGCATCGATTTTACAAGTCGTCGAAGAGTAGACGAGAGAAACGTGTAAACTTTTTCTCTCAGAACTGCGCGAAAACTTGTATTCCGGCTCAAAACAACGGGATACATCGTTTTAGATCGAAACTAGCACGATTAACGAGCATCGATTTTACAAGTCGTCGAAGAGAACGAGAGAAAGGTGTAAACTTTTTCTCTCAGAACTGCGCAAAACTTGTATTCCGGCTCAAAACAACAGGATACATTATTTTAGATCGAAACTAGCAAGATTAACGAGCATCAATTTTACAAGTCGACGAAGAGTAGACGAGAGAAAGGTGTAAACTTTTTCTCTCAGAACTGCGCGAAAACTTGTATTCCGGCTCAAAACAACGGGATACATCGTTTTAGATCGAAACTAGCTTGATTAACGAGCATCGATTTTACAAGTCGTCGAAGAGTAGACGAGAGAAAGGTGTAAACTTTTTCTCTCAGAACTGCGCGAAAACTTGTATTCCGGCTCAAAACAACGGGATACATCGTTTTAGATCAAAACTATCAAGATTCACCAGCATCGATTTTACAAGTCGTCGAAGAGTAGACGAGAGAAAGGTGTAAACTTTTTCTCTCAGAACTGCGCGAAAACTTGTATTCCGGCTCAAAACAACGGGATACATCGTTTTAGATCGAAACTAGCAAGATTCACGAGCATCAATTTTACAAGTCGTCGAAGAATAGACGAGAAAAAGGTGTAAACTTTTTCTCTCAGAACTGCGCGAAAACTTGTATTCCGGCTCAAAACAACGGGATACATCGTTTTAGATCGAAACTAGCACGATTAACGTGCATCGAAAAGGAACCAGCGAAAATAGACGCAAGACAAGAACAAAGGAGGCACACACCACAACGCTGGACTTACAACTGGTGTATTGCGATGAAAATCGCTCATTTTAAAGGAATTTCCTGCCTGCGCACCCACCCTACAGACAATACACTTCGCGCACCACATGATGACATGCCTACTATAACGATAAAAACTTGTACTCCTTTTCAGTGATAATCACAGACGGCTCGCTGACGCATTTCTGCTTATTCTTTCTGATCATGAATGCCTCCAATAGCTCACGCTCACGTTTAGATTTCCCCCGCCCGATAATGCTGGCAATGTGAAAACTAGGAGAACATTTGCAGTCCTTTACATGTACGGCTAGATTGCTGCCTGTGCCTGTGCCCAAAGTTGTGCGATGTTGCCTCAGGCGCTCATTTAAGCATGCTCCAGTTTGGCCTATGTAGATTTTCCCGCATGACAATGGGATTGAATACACCACGCCCACTGCGCATGTGGTGAACATAGTCTGGTGTTTCGTGTTGCAAACACCAGTTCTGCGCATGTCTGCAAAGGTTTGGGCGCACAAACCGGACAGTTTGCAAGGAGCAGAAAATGCCATAGTGACACCAAACTTCTGAGCCACTTTTTTCAGACCATGTGAAGTCTTGTGGAAGTAAGGCATGACTTCCAACTTTCTTGTTGGCACTTCTACTGGCCTGGCATCCTTTGAAGATAACTTCAGTTTTTTCCCCAAAGATTCCGCCACCGCCAGCAAAACCGAGGGAGGAAACCCAGAACATTGTAGCCGTTCAACCTGCTCCGCCAGACTTTGCTGCATCACATGAGGGCAACTCTTCTTTAAGGCATTCAAAAAACATAAGTTTGCAATGCTGCGCTTCACTAACTTTGAATGGGCCGAATCATACGGCAACAGTGCCTTCTTAGACCTGGGCGCATATTTCCAGCACACGTGTTGATTGGGTAAAAAAGTCAATTCTAAATCCAGGAACCTAATGGTCTTGTCAGAAGGAATCTCATGCGTAAAAACCAAGTTCTTAGAACAAGTGCTAAAAATATTTAAAATCTGGTCTGCCACAAGGGTGAACTGGTCAGTTTCGGTTAAGTTCAAAATTACTAAAAAATCGTCAACATATCTAAAAACCCTTACAACACGTGTGTCGTTTAGAGATCTTTGTAGCATCGAGTCAAACTTTGCTAAAAATATGTTGCACAGCACCGGCGCAACACAGGAGCCGATACAGATTCCATGCTTTTGCACGACATACTCATCTTCATGCTGTGCTATCGTAGAATTCAAGTACACTTTTAAAAGTTCGAGAAAGGACTCTAAAGTGATGCCACACTTATTCTGGAAGGAAATTGTCCCAGATCTTTCAATGAATTCGCGCACAGCAACAAAAAGTTCGTCATGGGGCACAGAATAAAACAAGTCCACAATGTCCACCGAGAAGGCTGCATTAGCGTCGGGGAAACCGCGATTGAGGCACTCCACCAGGCTCATCGAACCCTGCACAACAAAAGGATCCGCGGGCACCAGGCCCTCGAAGGAACACTTTAGGTAGTTTGAAATCACTTTTTGCCATGAACCTTCTTCCGTGACGATCGCCCTGAAAGGGTTGTCAGGCTTATGTGTCTTTGCTGTGAAGAACACACGCAGGGAGTCTTGCTGGCATTTACGAACTTGCTTCTCAATGCTGCCCAAATTCAACCTATTGAGAAGCCTTAAGGCCAACGCCTTGGCCTTGCGCGGTTTTACTTCTGCCTTTTTGAAGTTCTTTTCTATAGCTTCGGCCGCTTTCGTCTTAAAAAGGGAAGAGGGAAGCACCGCGAACCCACCTTCCTTGTCAGCTTGAAGGAGACTGAGGCCTTCTTGTTGGAAGTGGGCGACCAAAGGGCGCAGATCCCTGCTTGGTTGACGTCGGCCCGTCCAGGTTCTCATGAGACAGTCAACACCCTCTGAGACGCAACGAGCTTTTCCTCAAAAGGGGCCTTGTCAGCCACTCTGTGAACCACTGCCAGAAGCTCGTGCTTGCGGGACCTTGGTTCAAGGGAGAACTTAGGTCCGCGCTTCAGGATGTCGTCGAAAACTGAGGGAAGAGTGGCTTCGCCCAGGTACGTGACAGCTGTACCAGTTGCTTTTTGTACCCTTTTCCTGGGCAGAAATCGCCGAAAGTCATTCCAGTAGGCTTCAGTGAGTAGTGAAGCGAGACGAAGATGCTCCCGAAGCCTACTTGCAGCCGCCCAAGGTTTTCCGGCTTGAAGGCACATAAGTCGCATCCATTCCCTCAAGTGTCGGACCTGTCGGTAGAGCTCCGATTTCAAGATTTTGCAAACACGCTTCCAGTGTCCTGTAGCAGGTTGCAGAGGTCCGAAAAGCTGG